>NW_017306652.1:1042429-1084925 GCF_000935625.1 Nanorana parkeri | reverse complement strand
ATTTTAAATGTTTTTAAAAATATTATTATTTTTTTTTATTCAATATTAGGCCAAAATATATATGTGTGTGTGTAATAAATAATATATATATATATATACACACACACACACTAGGGATGCACCGATATATCGGCCGCCAAAAAACACATCTGCCGAAAATGGCACTTTTGGCTAAAAGCCGAAAGTGCCATTTTCCTGCCGATACATCGGTGCATCCCTGCTTTCTTTCCTCCCCGCTGGGCTCTGCTCTGTGTCCCAGCGGGGGGGGAGAGAAACTGTCACAGGGGGCCGAGCGCTGCGGGAGTAGAGCACTGTGAGCGGCGGTGTCTCTCCTCCCACACCGCTCAGCCTCCTATCACAGTCCGGCAGAGCGGTGTGTGGGCGGAGTCAGGCCGCGCTGTCATAGGAGGCTGAGCTCTCCTCCCTACACCGCTCGCTCAGCCTCCTGTGACAGCTGTCAGGATGGAGAGCGGGTACAAGCAGTCGGTGATCAGTGATCACTGAGTGTTTGTAGATAATTGAGGACATGATATGTGTACTATATCCTCAATTATGAATGAATGGGAAGTGATCTACATCACCTCCTGTTCATTCATCATTGTAGTTATAGTAAACACACTCTGTCCTCATGTTATCAATGAACAGGAACACTTAGTATAGAGGATTCCTGTTCATTGATAACGGGGGATACAGAAAAAGAGATTGAGGACTCTGCGTCCTCAATCTCTTTTTCTATTTTAAAAGGGAAATATCGGGGGTTTAGACCCCGAATATTTCCCTGAAGCCCCTAAAAGCAAAGTTAAAAATAAATAATTATAAAAAAATTAAAATGTTTATAATAAAAACAAAATATTTTAAAAAATTGAAAAAAATAAAAAGATTTTTGGTTTCGGCCTGACAATTTTTTTGTATTTTGGTTTTTACATTTCTATTTCGGTGCACCTCCAATATATACGCACATACACACACCGAGCAACCATAGCATTATGACCACCTGCCCAATAATGAGTTGGTCCCTCTTTTGTTGCCCTCTGACCCGACGTGGCATGGACTCCACAAGACCTCTGAAAGTATGCTTTGGTATCTGACACCAAGTCATCAGTAGCAGATCCTTTAACCTTTTCCTTGCCAAGTCCTCCGAAACGTTTTTAACCTCAGCAGGCCACACCATTTTTGGCATTTCTCACCAACTTTTTATTTTTATTTTCAACTGCAGCTTTTAGAGTTTGTAAAAGACCCCCAAACCATATATTTTCTGAATGCACAGGCCCGTTAGAATAAAAAGATGATGCTATTAATTTTGTAGGTCCTGTGATAATTGCGCATATGTTTGTCAAATTAATGTTAAACCGATAAAAGCACACTAAAATCAGTATCGGTGCACAAAATAAAATACTTTTGCGACTAAATCTAAAAGATAAAACTGTATTGAGTTAATAAATAACAAATATTTGTAAATTTTAAATTGAAAAGGTAAAAAAATCAAGAAACGCAAAACTGTAAATAAGCAACTTATGTTAAAAATCGTTTGTGCGCTGTGTTAGTGCGTGTTGTGATAAAATGATACAGGCGTAAATTTAATCGCAACACAGCGTTGCACAACACACGGCAATGCGTCATAATGCTTTGTGACATGCTGCCACACAGTTAATTTTTTTTTATAAATTCTTTACGGTGACGGTGTTAAAGCGTTGAAAAAAATAAGGGGAGGGTGTTCCCCCTGCTCAGCTAGTCAGTGACCCGTAAGTATCTCAAGAGGGGGACATATAAGTGTCCAAGTGCTTATAAGCGCATCTGTGGATCCGAGGGAGGTGTGGGGAGGGACTTCTATCCCTAAGTGAAACGACATCCTGTCAATAGCATGCATAAGAGATGTCGTTTTTAAAACTTTAGTGTGCACAACAAAACAAACCTGAACAAAAGAAGAAAAAACACAGTGTTAGGCAAGTGAATGTGAGTAGGTTGTGTGGGTAAAGGGTTAAGTGATGGAAAAGGAAAGAAAAAAAAAAAGGGGGATACGGCATAAATGGGCCAGTAGTTACTAGGTCACTAAAGAGAGAGAGATGGTAGTAGGGCATATACCTAAAAAGGGTGGGGAAACAGGAAAGGCAGGGAGGAGATGGGATAAGGTTTCCCCATCAGGAGCAGGTCAACATTCTCCTATCTGAGGGTAAGGTAGTCAGGGGAACACAGTTAAATTGATGCTATTTTAAAAAGAAAAAAAATCAAGCACTGCGATATGTTCTAATAATGCAGCGCATGTACATGGTGTACACCACAATATGGTGCACCTGTAGGTTATCTGTGTGTGGTGGGGAGAGGGGGCTGTGTGTTTATTTTTTTTATTATTTATTCATTTAATTATTTGTTTTACTGTTGGGGGCTTCGGGGAAATAAAAGGGGTCTAAACCGACCCCTGACATTTCCCTTTTGAAATAGAAATTGAGGACACAGAGCCTGCAGCCTCTGTTCTGAATGAATGGAAAGCACTCAGTACAGAGGCTTCCCATTCATTCACAAACTGGGAATAGTAAATATTTACTATCAACTAGTTATGGATGGGTAGAAGCCTCTGTAATGAGCTTCTTCTCCCAATTCAGAAACTCAAGAATGAACAGGAAGTGATGTAAAACACTTCCTGTTCACAACTGGGGACACAGTACTATGTGTCCCCAGTTGTTTACGAACACTGTGTCCCCAGTTGTATGTGTCCCCAGTTGTTTGCAAACACTGGAGTGATCAGCGATCACTCCAGTGTTTGTGCTGCACACAGAGGATCGGTGAATATCACACATATTTACCGATCCTCCGCTCAGCCACGCAGAGAGCCACTGTCATCCTGAAACTGACAGCATGACACTGCTCTGCTCTCTTCTCTCCACTTACCACCGGCTCCTCTCTTCTCCCACTTGGCCATCCTGACAAGCGGCTCCTTCCTCCGCCCCTCTGCCAGCTTCAGCTCCTCGGATTCCTGCTGCCTCAGCCCATACAGATGGGGGAGAGCAGCGGGATCCGAAGAGAAATAGATCCCAGCCTGGAGCGGCTCCAGGTGGGTAGTAGAGGCTGCAGATTGCGGCAGCCGTCAGCAGCGTTGTCGGCGCGGGGGGGTGCCCAGAATTTTTTTAAATAGCTGTCATCAGTGACTTTTCAGCTGCTGATGAGAGCTATTCATTTACAGGGGACCGCCAGGGGAACCCGTCTGGTGTAAGTTCATGGGCGCTAAATCGACCATGAGCTTATAGCAGAAAATTAAAAGCCACTGACGTATGACATACTGACTTGGCCAGCTGCAATCTGTTGTGTTCTGCCCTATGCCATACAAAAGGGTTAAGTCCTGTAAGTTGTGAGATGGGGCCTCCATAGATCAGACTTGTCTTTCCAGCACATCTCACAGATTCTCAACGCATAGAACTCAATGTTGTGTTCCTTTCTGAACCATTTTTGCATGTGGCAGTACACATTATCCTGGTGAAAGAGGCCACTGCCATCAGGTAATATAATTTCCATGAAGGGGTGTACTTGGTCAGCAACAATGTTTAGGAAGGTGGTACATATCAAAATAACATCCACATCAATGGCAGGACCCAAGGTCTCCCAGCGGGAACATTTCCCAGAGCATTACTTTCTACACCAGCCCTTCTTCCCATAGTGCATCCTGGTGCCATCTATTCCCAAAGCAAGCGATGCACACGGCCCCGGCCATCCACATGATGTAAAAGAAAATGTGATTCATCAGACCAGGCCACCTTCTGTCATTGGTCTGTGGTCCACTTCTGATGCTCACATTGCAGGTGCTTTTGGCGGTGGACATGGCTCAGCATGGGCATTCTGACCAGTCTGCGGCTATGCAGCCCATTAACCAACAAACTGCGAAGCATTGTGTGTTCAGACAGCTTTCTATCAGAACCAGCATTTGCTTTTACAGCAATTTGAGCTACAGTAGCTCTTCTATTAAATCAGACTACACAAGCCAGCCTGCGCTCCCCACGTGCATCAAAGAGCCTTGGCTGTCCATGACCCTGTCACCGGTTTTCCTTCCTTGGACCACTTTTATTAGATCCTGACCACTGCAGACTGGGAACATCCCACCAGAGCTGTGGTTTTGGAGTTGCTCTGACCCAATTGTCTAGCCATCACAATTTGGTCCTTCTCAAAGTCCCTCAAATCCTTATGCTTGCCTGTTTTTTCTTCAACTTCAGGTACAAAATGTTCACTTGCTGCCTAATATATGCCACCCACTTCCAGGCCATTGTAACCAGATAATCAATGCTATTCACTTCACCTCTCAGTGTTCATAATGTTATGGCTGATCAGTGTGTATAAAAATTGTATACAATCAAGGAAACACAACAACCATAGTGTCAATTAGATTTTGTTATATTGGCAATACAAAAGCCATCTTTGTAGGCGAACAGACCAAAATGTTACTTAAAATCTATCACTTGGTACCCTTATAAAATCCAATTATTTTCCTTGTAACCAATCTATACAAATCGGCGGATGTGGTACCCATTTAAGCCACTGCATCTTGGTGCTGCTGATCTTCAGCCACTTCCTGTGTACTATACATACTTGCTTCAGTGTCAATTGTTCATCATTGTTCTGGACTGACTTTCTGAATATGCCTGTTCAATGTGTGACGGCACGGCCACTTGTAGTGTCCATCAGGGGCACAATTGAAGACTGGTGATCCCATAACAGGAAGCGCCTGAACAAGGACCTTCATGGCAGGATCATCCAGGTATTATTTTAGTGAAAGCTGCAGATTTAAGAGATTGAAAATGACATTAAAGCCCAGCTCCAAACACAGCAATCTTCCCAGCTCCCACTGAACTTCCATACCCGCCTTTAGATGTAAGTTTTGCAGGTCTCATAGACTTTAGCGCTGCAGTTGCATCTCAGTCGCTCTCTCCTCCTGGCCAATCACAAAGCAAATGGCCTCAGGCTCCATTAATTCTGTAGAAATGACATATTTTATTTCAGAGCAAAATATTTTGAAGTGGTCTATATTCTTTAAAAGAGAACTATGGGGTTAGGGCTTTTCCCCATAGTTCTCCTTAGGGTAACGGGAGGACACAAACTAGCGTCCTCCCGTCACCCTAAGCTCAGTATACCACGAGCTACAGCTCGCAGTATACTGAGACGCCGCAGCTGAAGTGGATCCCGACAATTATGTCTGGATCCGCCCAGCTGCGTGCGCCCCCTCCCCCGTCCGTTCCGCCAGTCAGCGCTGGCAGATCGGAGCGGGGAGGGGGGAATCCAGTCCCTCCCCTGTCACGGCAGAGTGCCGTGACAGGATCGAGAAGTGAGCTAACGCCGGTATGTGTTCGCTCACTTCCCGATCTGCTGAGCCGACCTGTGACAGTCTCATTGTCACAGGTCGGCTAGAACTCTGAGGTGAGTGAAAAGCACTCACCTCATAGTTCTCCTTTAAGGCAAAGTATACTGTGCAATAACTCCTATGTGCAAAATCCTGATTAACTGTTATGCTTTAACCTTTTAAAAGGTGATATTTGGCAGTTTTGTTATGGGTACCACTTCTCCATTTATGAGCAAATAAGTTTATCTTGTGTGTACAGTTTCTGTGGTGTGTATTCACTCTGTAAATTTATATCTCTCCAGCAGTTACTGTCATAATGAGTGGCAAGCACCCTTCCCGCAGTTACCTGAAACCAGCAGCTGTGTCCTCCACAACACTAGGTCATAGCTATCACTTTGCACCTATGGGCAATTCAGAGAATGACTTATCAGAGGAGGATGCCGAGGAGTATGAACTGCGGCCACGAGGGAGGGAGAAGACTAGAAGGAGCACATCCAAAGAGCGCCTCGATGACATCATTTTTATCAGCAAAGACATTGGAGAAGGGGACACCTTAAATTCGATAGCCCTCCAACATTGCTGTACTGTAAGCACTTCCTTATTTCTACATTTCATTTTAAAGTATTACAAAAACTGTTGTGTTCTGATGATCATGTGCATAAAGAATAGATGTACATGTGCTACACAGCCTGTTCTCCAAAAATCCCCGGCCTGGGTTCTGCTTCTTCCACACATGTGCACCACAGTCTCCATTGATTCCTATGAACTGGCAATCTACTGTTGGAAGAAAAACTGAGTGGCCTTTCTGTGTAAAAGAAGGTTGTGCTGTCTGCGCATGAAAGAAGCAGAGCCAAGCTAGGAGGTGTTTGGAGAAGAAGCTATGTGGCTCTTGGAAGGCCTCACAGCAAAGAGCTCAGAGGAGTGGGGACGGATGGCCTGTGCTTACCAGTGATAGCTTTGACATGAAGGAGGAGTTGCTTTAACCAATATGTCTGTGAAGATTCTCATTCATTCAGATCATGGTATATCTGTAAACAATAGATCAAGACAGCTGAACTTGCTGTATTTTTCTTGAAGATGTTTCACTGGCCAAGCGCTGTGCAAACTGTCAAACTGTTGACACTATATAAATCCTGAATAATAATAATAATCCGACTAGCTTTCTCAGTCCAAAATTACTAAAATTCTCTGGGAATAAATGTGGTGAATGTTGCGCCATCAACATAATCTGTTAATCATAACCAGCATAGGGTCAGGGACCTCATGGAGGTAAGGTGTTGATTGCATTTGCCGAATTATATGTGGCAGACAATGGATGTCTCACACCCCCCCTCTTTTCAAACGTCTCCATTTTTACATGGGGGAGGCGAGACATCTATTGTCTGCCACATACAATTCTGTTTTAACACCTCTCTGGGCGAGTTAATAACACATGCTAGCTCCAATAATGCAAGAGGCATGTGTATTCTGACTGTGCACCAGCATGAAACAACTCCTGTACTTTGTCTTTGTGCAGAAACTTCCTGTAATAAAGACCAGTCACTGCTGTGCTCTCTCCTTGTGCAGGGTGACTGGTCTTGTATCTGTCTCCATGTCATTTGTTTTGCAGAGTGCCTGTAGTGGGTCGATCTCATTGGTCCCACCCACAGTTCGGCTCTATGCAAAGACTGCATATAGCATGGTGAAGATGCACTCCAAGGTGGATTTATATGCTTTATTGCTGTTAAAGAATGTATTGAGATTAAATTATTTGTGTCCAGCGTTTAGCTTTGAGGTTTCGGGAATCCTAGAGACCTGTGGTAGGCAGTCTTGGCATTCCAGCTTTTGTGGAACTACCAGTCCCATGAGGCATTGCATTATAGGAATTGTAGTTCCACCACTGCGGGAATACAGAGGTTGCCTACCCCTGCCATAGACCTTTTCACCTGCCAAAACCTTTTTCTGCGGTCACATTGGGGTTGGTGCTTAGCGGAATTCTAATTGAAAAATGTTTCCCTCCAGGTGATTTGTAGGAAGAAAAATGACAAATGTTCTCATTTCTCATACATGTATTAACTTCTACAGTATATTCTCTATCTCTACAGGTTGCAGATCTGAAACGAGCCAACAACCTCATTAATGAACAGGACTTTTTCGCATTGAGGACAATAAAAATTCCTGTGAAGCGTTTCAGTTTACTGACCGACACATCGTTTTCCCCAAAGGGAAAGCAATCCAGGACTCTGCCTGGCCAGCCATCAGAAGACCAGCAGGACAGCTTCTTATTCCAGGCAATACCTTTAGAGACCGCCAACAGTTTTCTACAAGAAGTTGACCGAGATATCAAGCAGATTGTAAAGTCCACAGACGCGACAAAAGAGAACCTGCATGAAGTGGTTTCTGCTTTAAGCCCCGATCCCCATTTTGAACCTGATTTCATAGTGGCCAAACCGAAAGACCCCTATTATGGAGCCGACTGGGGTTTAGGCTGGTGGACAGCTGTTGTCATCATGGTGATTGTTGGAGTAGTCACGCCAGTGTTTTATTTTCTCTATTATGAGGTTCTCGACAAGCAGCCTCATTTAAACGCATCCCATGCAGCCATTCATTTAAAGGAAAACTCTTCTCCTGGGAATAGTTAACAGGTGCAGCCTTCCTGTGGACTCGATATTGTGCTCCTATCTGCACCAAGAGAAGCAGAGATGGGAGACGTAGCCGAGCAGCAAACAATGCACTGAACTTTGGTAATGCAAGATAGAGATTGTATTTTATGAAGATGCTGCTTTAGTATTACAATGCAACTGGTTCCTCTGTGAACATAAATCTATTTTTGTACATGCTTGCAGATATTTAAATCCTTTACGCACAGAATAACCACTTATTTTTATATTTATTGTCCTGATAACATTTTAGAGCTATGAAAGCAAACCCATTATTCTCCATATCCCAGACAGCTAACCTTTTAAATGTAGACTAGACCACTTTTGGTTGATGCAACTCTTTCGCTGCCACCGCCGCAAGGCTTACAACGCCAGCAGCAGAGATCTGTCAATGGACTCCTGGTTGCTGTTGTAGCCTTGAGGTTGTTTACATGCCTGCTGTTGGCTTTTCACTTGAAGTGATTTACAGCCACCCGATCACTTCTACAGCCTGCAACACACTCTGGGTCTCGCCACACACGCCAAAGTGTGAGCAATAATTCTAGGGCCATCATTCAAGCATAGCTTATGGACAATTTTGGGTGTCATAGTTTGTTGTTGCTTCATGGTCGCGTGCAATTTTAGGGCTTGACATGTTTGGTATCTGTCTACTCAAAACAACCTAATTTCTTATATTTTATTAAAAATAGGATAATATATTGTGTTTGTGTGCTGTAAAATTAAAGTGACACTAAACTCGGGAATTATCACTCAGTTGTAGACCCTCATATCATATTTGAATTCATGCTGACACCGTCCTTCCTTCTGGAGGGGGGCTACTTTTATTTTCCATGATCCCTGTGTGTGTTGTAAAGTAGCCACCGCTCCAAGCTCGCTCCTGTGATTAGTAAACTAAACGTGAGACTGTAGTCTATCACAGGAGTGAGCTTGGAGGGATGGCTACTTTACAACACACACAGGGATCATGGGGAACAAAAGTAGCCATTCTCCAGAAGGAAGGACAGTGTCAGCACCAATTCAGAGATGATTTGAGGATCTACAGCCGAGTGATACAAATATCTATTATTTAAAATGTATCTTGAGGTACTTGAATGTGTTTAGTGTCACTTTAGTGTATTTTTTACTGAAAATTAGGGTTTGATAAACCATTGCATTAATAGCAAGTGACAAAAGTTTTGCAACTGCGACCATTTTATTCTCCTGGATCTCTGCTTTCAAAAAATATAAACCTGGGGGCAATCCTCAGGCCTAAAATGTGCATTTTAACGTGCAAAAAAGGGGAAAAACTGCTCTGGAAAGGGTTAACTGACTTTTTAGCCTAGTGCTTCAGGGTAGCGTAGTAAAACCTTCAGCACATTTTATAGTGCTGTGTGGATCATGACTATAAGGTGTTGAGGCTGTGCATTGCATTGTGGGAACAGCTAAGAGCTGTCCTTAGTGCTGACTTCTTCCAAAAGTCTAAATACTTAGGTGCAGTGTAGCAACAGACTGGAAAGCTACTTGGGTTGCTTTCCACTTGGCATAGTCTAGTCTACATTTCCAATGCTCAACTCAATTCATAAAACTTCTGACAGTATATTTATTTGTATTACAGCCTCCAATTGTATCGTCTTGCCTCCACTTTACTATTACAGCAGATGTGCCGAGTGTCTACATATGAGTCCACTTAGGCCCAGTGCCCCTAGTAATCAGCACTCAGAAACAGACCTAGTCTGAAGCTTCTTTCTCTTCCTCTGCAATGCAAGTCTGTGTGAGGACTGTGTCCTGAGGGGTGTTGCTATTACCTAGCTCTGCCAGCATAGAATACCAGAGTAGTATTATGTATATATGTTACGGAGTGGGAAGTATTTTAAGGCATTGAGAGGGTACAAAACTATAAAGGGATATAGAGCTGTGGAACCCAGTTACAAGAGTTACATTTAGGGTTAGTTAGGATGGGTTAGTTAGGACATTAGTTGTCTGACAGCTTTTACAACAAATATTTTAAGTGGAACTACAGCAGCTCTTACAGCCAAGGAAGGGGCCATCATAGACTGGATTGCAGTTGCCACAGTGCTGCACATTGGATCAGCTATGACACCAGCCATTTGAGGGCTTGAAAGTTTGTGAGCTGAAATAAGCGCACTGGCAATCTTAACAGTTGGCATGCATAACTGTTTTGAGAGGCATTAAATTGGTGGGCACAGCTCCTCTTGAAAGGAAAGCTTAATAGGCAAACTGAAGCATAGCGACAACCCTTTCTTCATGGCGATCCCATGTTTCTAACAGCCAAACACATGTGGAAAAATATTAATGAGGGTATCATAGCTGATTAGTCTGAATCAAGGGCTTTGATCCCATGACGAAATGGGAGTTTTGCATATTCAGTTCTATATAAAGTTACCCATAGACATTTGATTTGAACGCCTGTCAGGATCATGTGGAAGGAGGTCTCCTCAGGTGTCAGGTACTGGACATAAGTGTCTCTCCTTGATTTAATTGATTTTATATAATTATATGTGGTGATTTCAGTGGCCTAATTTTAAGTGGTGACATGATCACTCAGCTCTCGATCTATAGAGCCAGCACATGACAGCTGCAGTGTCCCATGCCAGCTCGAAGTACATGGAAGTGTATACCTTTCTGCTCCTTTAAAGCTTTAGGGCCCATTCACACCAGGTGCCTAGGGCTGCATGGGGTGGTCTTGCCCAGGACAGTCACAACACAACAAAAGGCAAATTGTCTTACGTCCCGTTTGTTCAGTTCACAAAGTTGAAAAATAAACCGCACATCGGCACTGTGTACTCCACAGCGCCCCCCAGTGGCCACATTACAACACAGCTTTGGGTGTGAATGAGCCCTCAGTGCTCACCTACAATGACAATTTTATTGCACATGAGCGATGTCGACTATTTCCTCCCTTGAAATTGGTGTGTTACAGAGGGAGCAGTTGTCAGTACGGCGTATCTCAGGTGCACAAACAATAAACAATCTTATGTAGTGGAGCCCTGTAAGGTTGTTGCAGTGTAATCGCAGAGCAGCATTTGGAAATACGAAAACACACAAATGCATTTTTTGTGTTTTATGTTTTTGATTTCTATAAACCAATGAATGTATGTGAATAGCTTAGGAAAGGCATCCTATACTATACAGTTCAGTGCAATGCATCTCAATAAAATGCTCATTTTGAAAAAGCTCATATACTATAAAGTAGACGGGAGGCTGGCAATCTAACCCTCTCCCCCTCTCCACTTTTCTTAAAGCAATCCCACTGGGATTCACAATCTTCCTAAATAGTAATGCCCAGTGCTATACCCCCCACCCCAGAGAGCCACATAAGCCAGGAACTGTGCTGTGGATGGGGGAAGGGGTGTGTGTGGGATATGCTTCCTCACCTAGAAGTCCAGGCTTGTGTTATGGTGTGTGGTTGGGATTGAAGAGCTTCACATGTGAATGCAAGAGGATTTGGAGTTTAGTAAAGCCGTTTCAGGCATCCCGGGGTGTCGGTGGTTAGCTTGTACTGTTACTGGACAGTTTAAAGCAGAACCTCCCAGGTTATAGAAAAATGAGTCCTTGCATTAGAGCTACCCCCACAAGGGTTAAGTGCTTGTTTTTCTCTAAGGGCGCAAATAAAGAAGTAATACTCACTGGATCCTCTGTCCTGCCTGGCTGCTAGACTAGCCTGTTCTCACCCCAGGAGAACACTTGCATTAGATGTGAAGACACTGAGGGACATACCATCCCAAAAGAGGGTTCTTTTGGGATGGTACGTATTATCCCAAAAGAACCCTCTTCAAAGGATCCACCTCTGCCCACTGAACACCCACCTGTCACCCCAACCAGACATCACGAGGAGATCATCACCTGTGTACCTATCCATCTCATCACACGTGAGAGCCCATTTCTCATTTCCACCCGCCTTCACCTGATTCACTGTTTTCCCTGGTCTATTCACCTCCACAAAGTCTGCACCAGTTATTTGTGCTCCTTCCCTCCCTTTCTTTCTGTTTATTTTGTACTGTTTGGCAGCGCCATCCGCGGTCACTGCGAGCACCCCCTCTTATTTAATTTGGGGCTTCCCGGTAAGCAGTGCGGCAATGTATTTCTACATTTGCTCTAGCAACACTGACACGAATCCTGCATTGCATTATTTTTATAGCGGCGGGACTTTATCTATGGCTTTGAATGGTGTAACAGAATGCATTTCAATGTTTTTATTGAGAGACTGTTCAGTCGTGGAGAGGTGTACATTTTTCTGACAGGCTTTTTGCTGTACTTGTACTGCCACCAAGTGTTCCTCTATTCTATTGCAATTTCTATAACCTCATTGCTAGAGTGAACTTTTCAGCTTCAGGTAAAAGGCAAATTATTGTAGAACTTAGGCCTGGTTCACACCTGAATGTTTTGTAGCACGTTCAACGCTCGACGAACGCTCTACAAAACGCTCAAACATCTAAATCCCATTGTATTCAATGGGTCTGGTTCACACCTTGCCGTATTTCCGCCCGTCCGAACGCGATACAAAACGGCCTACGCCCAAAGAAGTACATGTACTTCTTTGGGGCGTTTTGGTCTCGCGTTTCCATTGGGATACAGCCAAGTAGCCCACGGAAACGCGCGTCTGTCTCGCTGGTTTTTTTACCGCGAATCGCGCGACAAACGCGCATATTCAATACGCCTAGGTGTGAACCCAGCCATGGGAACCAGTAAGTGTAATCCGGGAGCCATTGAGCTCTCAAAGGTTTGACTGGCTTAGGTGGGAAGGATTGAAAAATGAAGGGGGATGAAGGCGGGTCCGTTTTAAATTTAGAAAGAGCAGCCTTAAGGCTTGATGCACTCCTAGGCGACATCGTTTTCACATGCTTTTTTTTTTACGCACATGCAATAAGTTGTGCCTTTTTATGAGCAGATTGTGACACATTGATGTAAATGGCAAAAATGTGTGTAAAAACGCGCAAGACCAATTGCAATGCGCATTTGCAAACTTTGCCTATTGACTCTATGGGGACAAAACAAGCTGTAATCTGCCAAAAAGAAGCTTGTACTTTTTCCAGTGACAGGTGTTTTGCTTATTGTGACAAAATGCTCAGGTGTGAACAGAGGCCATAGGAATAGTTGGGATTTTTGGGGGGAAGCTTTTTGTCGTGTCGCTGCGACAATAAGTGTTTGCACTCACACCTAAAAGAAACTTGACCCAGGTCTAGGCAATTGAACTGTGCATGTTGCACAGATTCTGATTTTGTTTTTTTAATCTTTTTATTGAGTTTTGCAGATTAGACATAACAGTCTGGGCTCCAACATAGCACCCAGATAATACACTACAAGTGTAAACAGTGCAGCATAACATATGCTGGTTATAGCTTACAGTATACAATACAGTACTTAACATTGCTCCGACCATGAACCCTCCCCACCCCCTCAACATATACAGGATTTTTAGAGGAATGAGATCCGTTCCGCTGTCCACCCGCACCCTGTTAAGAAGATCCAGTGTATGGATATCCCAGACTTCCTCCTAACCGGTGTACAGCATGGTATACATCAATCACAAGTAGCCCAGAAACGGTATATAACAGTACCCCACAACTCTCGTCCCCCATTCAGTTTTTGTACACTTAGCTCATCAGTCTGTTCTGGGAGGTCAGAATCCACAGGCGAGGCTCCCCCAATAGGACCCAATAACTCAGAGCCGATTCCCATGAGTGTTTACCTAATTTGTTAGTGTAATGCCGGTCTCCATCTATACTGCCCAGGTTTTGTCAAACTTTCGAGGACACCCTCTGCTAGCATAAGTAGCTTTATGAAGTGGTAATGATGCGTTAACCAGTGATTTCCAAGCCCCCAGACCAGGTGGCTCTGGTTTCCTCCAATGGAGAATGTGGAGCTTCCTGGCATAGAACAGCATGTATGTTAGCAGTGTGCGGGATGTGCGGGACAAGATCATCAACGAGGCCCAGCACGCAGATTTGAATATTTGTATCAATGGGAGTTTGCAATAGTCTCGAGGCCACCTCAATGACCCCACTCCAATAGTTCTCAATTCTAGGACAGGACCATAGCACATGAATGAGGGTCTGCCGGTTCACAGGAGCATCTCCAGCATCTAGAAGATTCTGAGGAACGCATAGCCGCAAGTCTGGCCGGTGTGTAATATGCACGATGGACAACTTTGTATTGGATCAATCTATCCCTTGCAGAAATCAGGGTGGTCATAGGTGTACCCCTGAGCTCCTCAACGTCCCCTGGCTCCAATCCCGGGCAGTCATTCATCCAGGCCCCTCTACACCTCTCTAGGGACCCTCCCCCTCTATGCGAAAGCAATTTATATATGGTAGACAGGGGTTTGACCAGCTCCTCCGTGCGAAGCAGGGACTCCATCCCAGGGAGGGAAAGTGATAGGCGGCCCCCAGGGAACTGGGAAGAGAAGGCATGGCGCAATTGAAAATAGCAGAAGAAGTGACTTTTTGGCAATGCGTATGCTGACTTAAGATCCTCAAAGGAACTGAGGCCCCCATCCCGAACTATATCATTCAATGTGAGTATCTTCCTGGAGGTCCAGGCCACCGGGTCTAAGATGGTTGCAAAGTGATTAAGTGAAGGGTTTCTCCACAACGGGGTATGAGGAGAAAAAGTCGGGCGAGACCCCAGCGCCCCTACCTGAGTCGCATTCCAGGCCCTCATGACAGATCTCATAGATGGTAAGGAGAGTGTCGGCCCCGATACACCAAATGTCTCAACACTTCATATGACCCCACCAAGGCAGCCTCCAGGGTGACCACAGGGTCGGGGTCCCCCACCGCAAGCCACCTATGAGCAAACATCAGCTGACCCGCCAAAAAGTACCAGTAAAAATTGGGAACTGCCAATCCTCCCTCCCCCCCATGGCAGTTGGAGAACTGACAGTTTAATCTTGCGCGCCTTCCCGTTCCACAGAAACTCAGAGATCAGGGCGTCTATGGTTCTAAAGATTGCACATATTCTGATTTGTCCTATAAATGTCTAGCTTGGTCCTGCCCACTCTGCCTCTGAAGTTTACCTATTGGTTGTTAAAGCTGCCCATCACATTAAAGGACCAAAAGGCAGGCTGGGATGGCAGTAGGTACACGGAGGGCAAAGTTTGACTTTTTCAGGTAATGCCCAAATGTTTATATCACTCCGGCTGCCTATAGCTCTGGAACTTTTGTCATTTGGACTTTCATTTTCCACTGAATGTAAACATTGGTTATGGTTGTTTCTCCTTTTAAACTCAGATTGAATTACCTGGATGTGTGACTGGTTTACTGTGCCCTATGTATTCCTTTGAACATTCACAGGGTTATTCACTAAAGAGTGACGAGTTTGGAGAAGTGAACAATCCTAGAATAACATAGCTGAACTGGAAAGTGAGCTGAATTTGAGAATTTGTCCTAGATTGCTCCCTTCTCCTGCCTTCTCCAAACTCTTCACCCTTTTGTGAATAATCCTGTTAGGTTTCACCATCACTAGCCAAATGCTAAAAGCTCCCAGTTCTTACTTTAGCTGGTATTAGCCTACCATTGCATTTTTCAGGAATTAAAGGAGCTGTCCATTCAATAATCATTTTTACATTTAGGTTGGATAGAAATGTTGAAATCTCATTACCACAGTTTCTCCTTTTTCCCCAATGTCATATTGTCATGTCTCCTGCTGCTGTAGAAATCTTCTTTTGGCACCCTATAAACTTAACAGAATTGTATAGTATTATTTTATGTATTTTCTTCTTTATTTATCACGTTCTCTTATGAATGACCACATGAGGTCAGATCTTTTTGCCCTGATGAAGGGACCCTGTGTGGCCCCGAAATGTTGGCTTTTTTCATTGTGACGATTTGTCAGAATAAATGGACATATTGAATGATATTACTGAGTGCTGGTGATTCCTGTCTTCTGCCTTGTGTCTGCACGGCGCCAGCCATTGTCATCACTGCGAGCACCACTGTGCATAGGTCGGGAACGTTGTGGGGAGCGCAGAGGGACTTTCTATCTACCAACTCTTATGAATACAGACTTTGATTTCTGGATTTGGAATGCAGTGTTTGATACGTAGATCTTATGAAGCAGTATTTATTAGTATTGGTTGGCACATTTGCTTCGGGTAAAGGCAAGAGCAATATCTTTTTCTGCTGTGTCTGCCAAGCTCCTTCCCCAGAAGGCAAAGTGTCACTTTAAAAAAAAAAAGAAAGGTCATAAGCAACACAGCTGATCTCAGATTTAATTAATTACCCCAAATGTATTTGGGAAAAATGCTGGTTTTGCTTGCTGCATAGCCTGATATTATTGTGCATAAATGCTTTTTTGGTACATATGAAATCATGTCATGTGTGCAACCAATAGGTTTAATGTTCTAAGCTCCCTAAGGCTTAAGCATGTCTTTTTTTTTTTAGCGTAAACTCCCTAAGACTGTATTCACAACTAAGCAAAACATATTAAGCGTGCTTTACGTGCATTGTTTTTGAGCGCACTTTTGTGAGCAGATTTTGGCACATTCATGTGAATGAGTCTATGGGGGCAAAACACACTGAAATCTGCCCCAAAGTAGCTCATGTACTAGTTTGCGCGACAGGCGTTTCTCTGCTTGCGACAAAACGCAAAGGTGTGAACGGCCATAGAAAAGAATGGGATTCCTGGGGTTGATCGTTTTGTCGCTCTGAATCAGCTGCGACAATATGCCTAGGCGTGAACGGGTATATTAGTTGTTTTATAGCATAATGTAAAACAAAACTTATTTTTCTCAAAAGTTTCAGTAATTTCTCCTGAATATAGTAAAAAATAAAACCCGCAGTGGTGATTAAATACCACCAAAATAAAGCTCTATCGGTCCCCAAAAAATGGTATAAAATTCATTTCAGTACAGCGTTGCATGACGGAATAAATATCAGTCAAAGTACTGCAGCGCTGAACACTGAAAAATGACCTGGCCAGGTAGGGGATCTAAACACCTGGTCTTCAAGCAGTTAAAGGAGAACTATGGGGTTAAGGCTTTTCCCCATAGTTCTCCTTAGGGTAACGGGAGGACACAAACTAGCTTCCTCAGCCAACAATTATGTCTGGATCCGCCCAGCTGCGTGACTGCTGGCTCTGTCTATCTAGAGGCAAAGCCAGCTGTACCCGCCCCGTCCGATCCGCTAGTCAGCGCTGGCGGATCGGAGCGGGGAGGGGGGAATCCAGCCCCGCCCCTGTCACGGCAGAGAGCTGTGACAGGATCGAGAGGTGAGCCAATGCCGGTATGTGTTCGCTCACTTCTTGATCTACTGAGCCGACCTGTGACAGTCTCATTGTGACAGGTCGGCTAGAACTATGAGGTGAGTGAAAAGCACTCACCTCATAGTTCTCCTTTAAGGATCTTTCTCAGGGCGGATTCAAACTGTTGCAGTGTTCACATGTGGTAATGTGCAGTACATTATATGTTAATGTGCACATAGGCTGTCATAGCATAACTGTGGCATTCATGTCAACGCAGTGCAGATGTCGTACGATAATCGCAAGGTGTATGGGCATCTTAACAGCCAGCCGGGATTGAGGTTCAGGTGAGTATATCTTTATTTGAGCTCCCTAGGTAAAACGAGCACTTAATCCTTGCTGTGCGACATTAATAAGTTTTACTTTCGCCAAAACATTGATATCTTTTTAAACACCCCATTTCATTATTCAGTGTGCTTAAATTGGAAGTAAACAGGGTTTTTTTTGCCCTAATGTGCAAGTATGCACAGCACACTTACAGCTCATTCACTCAAGCGATGAACCCTTAAGGTGGCCATACACTGTACAACCATCGCAAGACCTTAGTCTTGCGATGGTTGTAAAGTGATTAAAAAAACGTACGATCTGCCCATCGCAAGCCCGCCCCCCTGAGGGGCGGGCTTACGATTACTGCAATGAGGGGCGGGCTTAAGATGACTGCAAACGGGCTGTGTGCGCGTGCGCACACCGGCCCGTTCGGCAGTTGTCGAACCAGCAGGCCACTAACTCGCCGAGAATCGTACGATTCCCTGCGGTTTTTCTAGCCTGCTGGTTCGACGGAAGACGTGTGACCGTACAGTAGAAACGGTCGCACGCCTTCCATACACTGCACGATTCTCGTACGATCGCGGGATTTCGCGCAATTCTTGTACGAGAATCGGGCAGTGTATGGGCACCTTTACCCTGACCTTTCCTTTTTGATATGGCAAAGATATTTGGTTTTGCTAAACATTTAAACCTGATCAGCAGTTGCAGTACAGTGCCAGTATTATGTCTGAGCACCTTTGCTTACTTTTGTGTATTTCCTTTTACTAGTTCATTTTAAAGGTTATTGGCCTCCTGCCACTGACTTCTGTAAGGGCTACACTTGTCTCATGCACGGTAAATAATGGCAATTATAGTTTTCTGTTATAATGTAAATAAAAGGACATGAAAACAAGAAACATAATAGTCCATTTGTCAGTAATTAGTCTGAAGCGAACCAGAATGATCAAACAAATATTTACTCTTCTTGTTTGCTTCCAGTTGGCACTTCATACAGCATATCCAGATGGGAGATTTTTGACAACTTTCCTCTGATGTGTTCAGCACACACAGAAGCTGTCCAGATGGAGACCGTAAATGAAATATCCGTTTGATCCACATATCAGAAACGCAATATAGACCAACTTGGCGCAATTCTACATGATCCATGCAAACATACAGTTGTGTGAAGAAGTGTTGGCCCCCTTCCTGATTTTTCATTGTTTTGCACGTTTGTCACACGTTAATGTTTCAGATCATCAAACAAATTTAAATATTAGTCAAAGATAAACACAAGTAAACACAACATGCAGTTTTTAAAGGAAGGTTTTTATTATTAAGGGGAAACAAAATCCAAACCCACATGACCCTGTGTGAAAAGGTGTTTGCCCCCCATTAAAACATAACTTAACTCTGGTTTATCACACCTGAGTTCAATTTCTCTAGCCACACCCAGGCCTGATTACTGCCACACCTGTTCGCAATCAAGAAATCACTTAAATAAGACTTGACTGACAAAGTGAAGTAGACCAAAAGATCCTCAAAAGCTACACATCATGCCGAGATCCAAAGAAATCCAGTAACAAATGAGAAAGAAAGTAATTGAGATCTATCAGTCTGGAAAAGGTTATTAAGCCATTTCTAAAGCTTTGGGACTCCAGCGAACCACAGTGAGAGCCATTATCCACAAATGGTGAAAACATGGAACAGTGGTGAACCTTCCCAGGAGTGGGCGGCCAACAAAAACTACCCGAAGAGCGCAGTGACGACTCATCCAATAGATCACAAAATACCCCACAACAACATCCAAAGAACTGCAGGCCTCACTTGCCTCAGTTCAGGTCAGTGTTCATGACTCCACCATAAGGAAGAGACAGGGCAAAAATGGCCTGCATGACAGAGTTCCAAGACAAAAACCGCTGCTGAGCAAAAAGAACATAAAAGCTCGTCTCCGTTATGCCAGAAAACATCTTGATGATCCCCAAGACTTTTGGGAAAATACTCTGTGGACTGACAAGACAAAAGATTAACTTTTTGGATGGTGTGTGTCCCATTACATCTGGCGTAAGAGTAACACCGCATTTCAGAAAAAGAACATCATACCAAGAGTAAAATATGGTGGTGGTAGTGTGATGGTCCGGGGCTGTTTTGCTGCTTCAGGACCTGGAAGACTTGCTGTGATAAATGGAACCATGAATTCTGCTGTCTACCAAAAAATCCTGCAGGATAATGTGCGGCCATCTGTTCGTGACCTCAAGCTGAAGCGAACTTGGGTTCTGTAGCCGGACAATGATCCAAAACACACCAGCAAGTCCACCTCTGAATGGCTGAAGAAAAACAAAATGAAGACTTTGGAGTGGCCTAGTGTCAGGAAGCAGGGGGTGTTACCTCTACTCGGGGACCACGGGCACGGTGCAGGGCACGGGTTCCCCTTCAGCTCGGTAGAACACCTGGTGCCCGAGGAGTCACGCAGCGTGTGCGCATGCGCAGTACACAGGCTGCGCGCGCATCCACGGGAGCATAGCGTTCTTGCGTCATCTGGCTATCAGGTGTGAGCCTTGCTGGGGGAGGTTCCCAGTACACACCTTCCATCTTCCTTGCCTGCCATTGGTGCCTCCTGGTTGCCTCGGTGACCAGGGGGTGGTCCTACCTCCCCTGGCTATAAAAACCTGGCCTGAGCTCTGGCTTATTGCTGAGTTATTCCACATTATGGTGAACACCTAGCCTCCCTGCTGATCCTCCTATTGCCTGTTGGCCCTTTGTATCCTTCCCGATTACTGACCCTTGGACTGTCTTCCGCCTTTGAACCTTCGCTGCCAGCCTCGACCCGGATTGGACATTGACTACCCCTCTTGGATTATCCCTAAATTTGTACCGCGTTTCTGGACTGTCAGCTGCTTACTGCCAGTGGGACTGGGAGAGGAAGGAGCACCCATTGTAGCAGCCATGAGGTGGGGTGGAGACTTGTATATGTTACTGACCTTCAGCAGAGAAAAATCAGGTCTCCAACCTTGGCATACGGGGCTGTGTGAATCTGAGAACTGCAGGGACAGAAATACAAATACTTAGGCAGGTAATACATCTCCCTTTTTTTATATTTTAGCTGTTTGGTTGGAGCTCAGCTAAAGGCCCTGAACATTCCACAAGAGCCTATTGATATGAATGAGCTGCCATCCTGAAATCAAATCTGCACCATTTTTGCCAACACAAATTATGAGTATATCTCCTTCGCACACCACACCGCTTTATGAAAAGATTGCAATATTTTCTGATATGCTGCAAGAATGTCAATAAAGACAAACTTGTGAAGCTTGTGTGCTGACAACATATTTTCCTGACTTTTGCCAACGCGCCACAACACACTGTAGTGCAATACCATGTTTTGTGGTGTGTTGCAGGGTATACACTGAGTGGCCAGATTATTATGACCACCTGACGTTTGTAGGCAAATTAGCTATAATTTCGCGCTGAAGTTGCTAGAGGGCCAGACCATTATAAATAGGGAAGTTGGTGGAGAGATCCGTGACAGCAGGAGAACCAGCCCAGCATGCACTGCACTATAGAAGGACGTCACCGGACTCCTCCCCCCTTCCCTTCGTTAGCCTACGGAGCCACTCGGGGAATGGGGGAGGAGTCCGGTGACGTCACGGACATCCCGGAAGCCGGCGGAGAGGTGAGTAACGATCCAAAAAATTTTTATTGATCAAAAAAATTAACGATTAATCGAGGAATTAATCGTTAATTTCCGCAGCCCTACTTTACTTTAGTAAGTAAACTATGCATGTAAAAAATTGCACCAACTCCAGAAGAAAGCAAAACACTCTTAAAATCAACAATGTTGTCTTGCATGTACAACCACATTAATACCCTATGGGTTAACCCTGTCTTCACCATCCAACATTGATACTGTGTCACCATGAAACAAGTTGCCCCTCAATTACATGGAGGCTCAATTCCCATTGATGTGTTCCCTTCACTGATTTGAAGCCAATCTATGATGGGCGTTATTTGCAAAGAAAACTGATAGACGGGGTTGAAGACTGCCTGTCTTCGTATTATAAACCCAGTTCATCAAGAGATAACCATATCTCGGTTTTCTGTCAGATAGCAATATCTCGGCTTACAGTTATTTATCCATCATGGATTATAGATGTGAGTGTAAAGGGGACCTAGTGGGTAATTTCTCATTCCCTTTATAGATGTTTAGCCGAGATACAGTACATGGATAGAATATAGTCAGTAGTACCATACAACATTTCACCCAGATGGGTCTTCCATCGTTGATTTATTCCGTCTATGTAGGATGTCAAATCTGCTCACATTCAAGAATAACTATCACGGTTTCACGTATTTGGATCAAAAGATCTATTCAACATTGCTCAGATAGAGATTGTAATTGCAACTATGTATAACTCACGATCTTCCCGGATTGGTTATCGAGGAGCCGGCTCATGGTCACTGCACGTAATCCCAAGTATCCAGTTTGGGTTTCTTTTCCCGGAAAGATTTCCTTTCAAGTATAACGATCTAGTTTGAGGGCTGCACAGTGGGTACTAACCAGTTTTCCCCTTGGTTGGAACATCAAATGGTAGAAGAGTTGTTAGTTCATGGTTTGTAATCAGTTTAAGAGGACATGCTGAAATAATGTCTGCATGATCCTCGGTGGTTCAGGGTAGTCCACGCACACACGGAAACGCCGACGCTTTTCGCCCCTCCTCCTGGGGCTTCGTCAGGACGTAGTCATGAGGTAATGGTGTGATCATTTTATAGGAAGTTCAATTTATTCATCCATTAACCCCCTCCAGTTTAAAACCGGCATTTTTTTTTTTTTTGCAGTATGGGTGGTTTGCACATAGATCTTTGTTTCCCTCCCAGTCACTCCAGGTATAAATATAATGGCATACACATTTGCTCATACCATTTGTTTATCTGTTACAGCTGGACATAGAGATTTATCACATTACTTTATCGGTGATATCTTAGTACAGATAGAGTGGCCCAAGTAATTTAAGTCTATCAAGGACCAAATCATGTGTGAAAAAGGAAAAGACAAGGAAAGAACAAGGAAAAAACAAACAAGAAGGGCAAAGGAATGGGGGTTTCCTAGGGTTCCAATGGTTATGTATGTGTTTATAGAAAAACTTGTAAATTAAACTCTGTATTTAGTCCTTTAGGGTTTAGTGTGTCTAGCCTATACATCCACATTTTTTGTTTGAGGATTCTGTCAAAATCCCCCCTTCTAGCTGAGAGGTTTAGGACATAGATCCCTTTTACTTTTAAACTCTCTGGGTTGCCACTGTGGTATCTGTCAAAATGTTGGGCGATGGGACTATCCATATGTGCTGTTTTTTTTATGGAAGTCCCTTATGTCCCTCAGACTTTACCATGCTTAGGTGGACCCCACAATCACCAGATCTCAATCCAATTGAGCATTTGTGGGACAAAGTGGAAAGAGCCATCAGGCAGCTGGTTCCAGAACCATCAAATCTCACAGAACTGGACAGTGCTATTCATCAGGCATGGTGTCAGATTCCTTGCATCACCTTTCAACATCTTGTGGAGTCAATGCCAAGAAGAATCGCCGCAAGGCAAAGGGTGGCCCAACGAAGTACTGATGGGGTGGTCATAATAATCTGGCCACTCAGTGTATTTCTCTAGTGCATTTGGGTGCCCTTGAAAATGATTGGCACTGCAATATGGGCTGTGCTTTGCAAAAAAACACAATAAAAATTGAGCCTTACCACAATGCATAGGTGTGTAGCTGGTCTTAAATTGTAATTTTCTGGTACAAGCGTGGGTCCCTTTTCCTGTCAAACCTACCCCTCCCTAATGTAGCAAGAGGCCATGCAGCCTTGTTGACTTCCACACAGTCTCTTGTCACATACTTTACTGTTGGACCATTACATGCACACTGCTGTCCCTAATCATGTCAATGAGGACACAGACAGCAAAGAAAAACACCCCAACAGAGGTTTTAACCCTAAAGCTGCCCATACACCTTACAACCATTGCAAGACTTTTGTCTTGCGATGGTTGTAAGGTAATTATAAAAACGTACGATCTGCCCATCTTGGACAGGCAGATCGTACTTGCGATAATCGCAAGCCCACCCCGCTGAGTAACAGTCTCCCTGATGACCGCAATGCTGAACGGGTAGTGTGCGCTTGCGCACACCGGCCCGTGCGGCATTTATCTTACGAGCACGCCACAAACCAGCCAAAAATCGTTCGATGTTCGAACATGCTCGTGAGACGAAAGTCGTGCGACTGTACAGTAGAAGTGGTCGCACGCCTTCCATACGCCTTGTGATTATCGTATGATATGGATTTTTTCGCGATTATCGTACGATAATCGCAAGGTTTATTGGCACCTTTACCCATTCTATACACACACCAAAAAATATTAATAATTACATTGGTAGTTCAATCTCAATTAGGTCATATATGTATGGTCAATTTCTGACCATACATATATGATCCAAATAATATACCTTCCAGTTGTTGCACTTTCCTCTACCGGTGTCCTCTCTTATTTCTGAAGCACAACTCTTTATGAATAAACTGCTACTTAATTTTAAATGATTTGAGGATCTACAGCCGAGTGATGCACAAATAAGATACATTTGAATTAATAGTTGAGGTACTTGAATGCATTTCTATGATTTAACTCCTGTGTAATGTAGTGTCATTTTAAATTCTTACCAGCTCTCCATGCCCTCAAATCCTGCTCCATTTAAGATTAAGCCTCTGCTGAAGTGTGAAGAGAGACACTTCCAGAACACTTTAAACAAACCATATTCAGATTATCTGTTAGGGCTACACAATTACCATGCCATAGAAGGCCACCCTAAATAATTTATTAAAATTATATCAAAACATGAATACCCTCATACTATATAGTTGCTGGAACATTTTTGGGGGTCTGACATCAAATACAGATTTTGTGTACAAACGTTCAAATTCTATGACTAAGTGCTTTAGGTAAAATCTAATCTGTACCAAAAATTACAGGTCTGAGAAAGAAAAACTGCTTCTTAGTATTCCCCCTTTAATCACACAAAAAACAAAAGTGCATAACATGTTTAATGCAGATTATATTTTTGATTTGAGCTGCATCAGTTCATCATACACAGGTCTAATATGTAGCTTCATCCATATTTTCATCACTGTTCCCAAAATCATCTCCGTCTTCAAAATAAGAGGCAATGTAGTCATTTTCCTAGAAGAAGTGAAAAAGGGCTTTAAAACGGGAACAGTTTCCAGGTGTTCAGTGTAGTCATTCCAGGAAAAGATGGTTGGTCCACACAGTATAATGCCAAAAACAGGTGATTTATAATCCAAATAGCAAGGAACACAACATTGTCAGTCACAAAAGGTCTGGATGCAGAATGAAAATAGTTTGATCACATGGAGGATCCACCTTTCTTTTCCTTTATGTTGGAATTAGCTGTTGGCAGCATACTGTTGGTGGATACAGAACGGATACCCTAGTGGCAGCAGATGCTTTTCTATAGCTATGTTAATGGAGTTTGCATATTACAGTTTGCCTAATTAAAGGTTTAGGGGCCCATTCTCACTTTGCAGTTCTGATGTGTTGCATTAAGGAATGTTTTGTCATGTTTTGCGCTAACGTTAGGCAGCTCATTCAAATGAATGCACCAAAATGGACAAAAAAAACCCCTAGACACGCAGCATTTTTTCCAATACAGCACCCCACAACGCACAGTAATGCGTTACTATGTGCTGTGATGGGCTGCAACATGTGTGACGTGGTATGCTGCACTTAGTGCATTTAGATAACTTTCAAAATGAATGGCACTGCACTAATGCATGTAACATGCATTGTGGTAGCATATGGGTTATCACAACCCACTGGAATGAATAAGTGTAAATGGGCCCTTTGTGTTTAATGGACAAATCACCTTTTTACCCATCTAGTGCCTTATGTCACACAAAAAAAGATCAAAAGGGAGCAGGAACTAATTACTACATTTGCCTTGAAACTTTGAGATCTTGGGATCAGTTCAACTGGACACAGTTTGCATGTCTCGCCTATATATTCAAGCATTTCCCTCCACATTTAAAATTTATACAGGCTGGATAATGATTCCTCACATCACCTACCAAATGATTACATAACAAGTTGCTTAGTTACCAAGACACCCCTAACAAGACAGCGGGTGCACAAGCATTGTCAAAGCACTGTGAATGCCATATTGCTTCCCACCAGATCTTCTCACTGGGCTTCTAGTTGAGTAGATTCTATGGAAGCAGGCTACCCCCTTGAAAGCCCATTTCTTCTCAAAGACATCAGGCACACAGGTACCGTTAGGTATGTCAACTTGCCTGTCTGTATACGATTAAATATTATCATGTCAGTCAGGGTTAGGGTTAAGTGTATGACTTTAGATTCCCTGTAGAGATGGATTTTAAATTGGTGAACTAAAAAAAAAGTGGTCTATTGTCCATCTGAAAACTAAGGAAAGTATTCTGCAAGGTAACAAAAAGAAGATAGCAATCCTGACCACATACTGAGAGTGATGTCTACTGTTTGGCGCTCAGTGAAAGAAGATGCATATTTTGTATAGTTTTCAATGCAGACAATGTATTATCTTCCATTCTAACTGGACTGCTCTTAACAGTATATTCATTTTATAAGGAGCTACAGAAATTTGAAGAGGTTTGCACTGTAAGAAGACAAAGCTTGGTGATGTGGCATATTTTACTTCCTAACCAGTCTTGGTAAGCCTAGTCAATAGGGTAGATATAGAACACAGAAAGATTTGGAAATGAATGTTTCCTAATTTAAATGCCTATAGTCATTACCCGGACTACTTGGTCTTCGAAGAACCCATTTCTCAGAACAGAAAGCCCCTGTAAAAAATTTGCCTGTGCTGCAAAAAAAAAAAAAGGGCTGCTGTGGCATACCATAGCGGCTGGTCATGGGACCAAATGGCTAGGCATTAGTCACATGATCACAGTTAAAAGTGCTAATAGGCTTAGGCTGGGTTCACACCTGGGCGTATGGAATATGCGCGTATGCCGCGCTTTTTTACAGCGATTTGCGGTAAAAGAAACGCGCGACAAACGCGCATTTCCGAGGGCTGTCCGGCTGTATCCTAATGGATACGCGTGGCAAATACGCCCCAAAGACGTTTCTGTACTTCTTTGGGCGCAGGGCGTTTTTCAGCACGTTTCTACGTGCTGTAAAACGCCCAGGTGGGAACCATGCCCATAGGCAATAATTGGTTTTCACATGTTGAGCGTTTTACAGCGCCTAGGAATGCGATGTAAAACGCCCAGGTGTGAACCAGGCCTTAGGGTATTGACAATCATGCAGGGATGATCAATCAGTGTCTCTGACTGCCATTCCCCCGTCAACTGATATCACAAACCCAAGTATGTAGGCATTTGTCAGGTGATCTCGGCTGAGAGGAGTGATCCTTAATGAACAGCTTTATTTGTTAGATTAATTAAAGTGAAAAAATATACATTACTTCTTCAATTTCCTCCTCCTCTTCAATTTCCACCTCAGCTTCCTCGTCTTCTTCCTCACCACTACCTTTTTTCTTCTCACCTTCTTCATCCGATTTTTCTCCATCACCTTTTTTCTCTAGTTCCTGTTATCAATAATTTTAGACACCAGAAAGACAATCAAG
Source organism: Nanorana parkeri (assembly GCF_000935625.1). NCBI lineage: Eukaryota > Metazoa > Chordata > Amphibia > Anura > Dicroglossidae > Nanorana > Nanorana parkeri. The sequence goes on along the minus strand of NW_017306652.1, from coordinate 1,057,828 downwards.
TAAAATGTAATGGAAACCTATACTGAGCAAATACTAGTTACCTGGCACATGCTGATTAGACAAGAAGGCCGGCAAAAAAAATAGTTTTGCTTCATTTCATTTTGGATGTTTTGTTTTTCAGGATTCGAGTCTGAAAATCAAAATCGTTTCGGCGTTCGGATGAATCTGAATTTTTGTAAATTTTGGATGAGTTAAATGATAATTACGAATGAAAATGAATTGTAGAAAAGTGACATTAAATGTTTACTGTTTCTTTTTAACCACTTGCTGACTGGGGTGTAAAACCCCCTTCATGGCCTGGCCATTTTTCAGTATTCAGCAGTTCTTTGACTGATGTTTATTCCGTCATGCAACGCTGTACTGAAACAAATTGTATACCATTTTTTTGGGGACAGATAGAGTTTTCTTTTGGTGGTATTTAATCACCACTTTTTTTTTTTACTATAAAACAAAAAAAAAGTACCCTAAAGTTTGCAAAAAAACTTTCTCTTTAAAATGTTATGAAACATTTATCACCCCATTTTTTGGGTAAAATATAAAAGACGGGGTCACGTCAGTAAATAGACACCAAACATGTCAAGCCTTGAAAGTGCGTGCGCCCGCGAAATTGCAGAAAATGACCACACCCAAAATCGGCCATAGGCAACTCTTTAAAAGCTTTTGCTGCTCATCAGTTAAGTGTTATCAGTGATTGATGGCCCTACAATTATTGCGCTCACTCCGACGTTCGCGGCGATATGTAACATGCGCGGCAGGGGAAATTTTGTGTTATTATACATTTTTTTTTATTTGTGACTTTTTTTTTTAGCCTATTTTTTTTTTTTTACACCTAACTTTATTGCCATCACATAGGGGGGTAAGAATCAGGAGAGGAGATCAAAGGGAGATTGTGTACTGACTTTTGATCTCCAGTAACAGAGTCGCCGTGGCGGTCCCAGCTGCACTGAGCACTGCGGATCTCGGGACCGGCAGCAGCCGATCGCTTGAATGTAAACAGCCATCGCCGGCTGTTTACATTGCTGACAGTTTCCACACTCGTGTGCGTGCTGAGCGCCGCACACGAGCGGGGGGAGCGGAAGGACGTCTTAAGATGCCCTCCTGCTCCTACAAGGCTGCCTTCCGGCCATTCAGGAACGGCCATGGACAGCAAGTGGTTAACTTTGACACTCCACAGGGACAATAAAAAAAACCCCATAAAAACACAACACCACACGTGCGGTTCCCCCGACAATTCATACCAGACCCTTTAGCTCTGATAGAAATGTTAACACCTTCATGACAGCTTGTTTTTAGTTTCTGTTCGTAAATGACTGACACGCTTTTGACATTTTTACTGTGTGATTCTTCCATGTCAGTAATATACTTTCTTACAAAGTGCACCCACACATACACTATATTGACAAAAGTATTGGGATGCCGGCCTTCACACGTACATGAACTTTAATGGCATCCCAGTCTTAGTGCGTAGGGTTCAATATTGAGTGGGCCCACCCTCTGCAGCTAAAACAGCTTCAACTTTTCTGGGAAGGCATCCACATGGTTTAGGAGTGTGTCTATGGGAATATTTGACCATTCTTCCAGAAGCGCATTTGTGAGGTCAGGTACGTGTGTTGGATGAGAAGGCCTTGCTCGCAGTCTCCGCTCTAATTCATCCCTAAGGTGTTCTATAGGGTTGTTGTCAGGACTCTGTGCAGGCCAGTCAAGTTCCTCCACCCCAAACTCGCTCATCCATGTCTTTATGGACCTTGCTTTGTGCACTGGTGAACAGTCATGTTGGAACAGGAAGGGGCCATCCCCAAACTGTTGCCACAAAGTTAGGAGGATGAAATTGTCCAAAATGTCTTGGTATGCTGATGCCTTAAGAGTTCCCTTCACTGGAACTATGGGGCCAAACCCAACCTCTGAAAAACAACCCCACACCATAATCCCCACTCTGCCAAACTTTACACTATGCAGTCAGGCAAGTACCGTTCTCCTGGCAACCGCCAAACCCAGACACGTCCATCGGATTGCCAGACAGAGAAGCGCGATTCGTCACTCCAGAGAACACGTCTCCATCTCTCTAGAGTCCAGTGGTGGCGTGCTTCACAACACTGCATCCGACGCTTTGCATTGCACCAGGTGATGTAAGGCTTGGATGCAAGTGCTCGGCCATGGAAACCCATTCCATGAACCTCTACGCATGAAGTTTGGAGGTCTGTAGCTATTGACTCTGCAGGCAGTTGGCAACATCTGCACACTGTGCACTTCACGCTCTGTCATTTTATGTGGCCTACCACTTCGTGGCTGAGTTGCTGTTGTTCCCAGTTGCTTCTACTTTGTTATAATACCACTAACAGTTGACCATGGAATATTGAGTAGCAAGGACATTTCACGGAACACCTGAATCCAATGATTTGGAGGGGTGTCCCAATACTTTTGGCAACATAGTGTATTATATTGTTTTTTAGAGGACAGATAGATACCCATACAGTATGTGATATAAATAAATAGCCCTAACACCTCACTTAGGACAAATAAAATATTTAAAAAAATAAAAAGTGGGTTCCCCCCTCTAAAAATCACATACCAGATCCTTAATCCAGGCAGTAGCCTGGCAGAGCAGGAAAGGAGAGGGGGGGGGGGGGCAGGGGCCCCCTCCCCCCTTCAACATACCAGGGCACATGACCTCGGCATTGGAAGGGAGGACCCTTGAAAATCAGCACAGGAGCTGACCTAATAAGATAACTTTCTCTCTCAGGTCTGCTCCTCTGCTGATTGACATCAGGCAGTGGGCGGAGCATTAGCCAGCCTGCTATTGGCCATTTCAATTTTAAATAGCCAATAGCAGGGCTTTGTTTATTTGTGCCTACTGCCAGATGTAGACATTGCATCAGGGAGTTTTTTTTTTTTCATTTGTTGGCCGACGCTGAAATGACTTTGTGGAACTTTTTTTTTTAAATAAAGGACTTGTCAAAATGTTTTTATTTGTATTTTGGTTGAAATAAATTATTATTTTTTCTAAGGTGTTGTGCGTTTATTTACATTTTACCTCTAAGTTAAATTACCTCTATTTTCTTTAGGACATCTACGTTGGCATCAGCCTTTTTTACTTCAGCTTTTTTCACACCTGGAAACAAAAAACAGTGGTGTAAACATTAAAGACATGGATCTAATCTTTTCAAACATAATATATGCCCATGATGTGATATACGTGTGCTTTGTCCCTGATTCACGGTGTACGTACACTGCATCCAGTATGGTATTTAAACATCTGATATACAGTATAGTAAACAATGCTAGATTTTAAATTTGGCAATAGTGCTTCTAGAGCTTTCATTCTACATGGCTTATAGTGAGGCCTGGATTTATGTTCCTGGTGCCTGTAAGCACATGACCTTTGATGCCCAATGCACAGTACTCTACTAGATCACCACTATTACACAAAGCTTTATATTGCAGCATGCTAGTCTTTAGATGCATTCAGCTTTTCAGACGGAAAACATTTTTAGGAAGTACAGAAAATACCAGTTGACCCTGTCAGAAACACAGTGTACTTGAACTAAAAGCATAAACAAGGCCAGCCAACCAGACGGAGGGGGGTGCCACTGTACAACACCAGACTTATTGGAATCATTTGTTAGCAGGAGATCTACTGGAAAAGGACTTGCGTGGTTGATCTAGATGAATTGGGGGATAAGTATCTTAACATTGAGTTGAATGAGTCACCGCAATTAGTGAAAAGCATGAAACATCCTTCTATGTTTGCAATCTAGCCTTTTTCTTCCCTCCCTATGTAATGTGGTGTGATGATATAAAATACAGTTAGGTGGAAATTTGCTGGCCCCTGCCTTGGTTTTCCCAGAAAGCCCCCACTTGGGTGTTCTACTACGCGCTTCTCTCTCCCCCTCTATTCCCTGTTGTGGGTGCCCGAATGCTGCTGGTTGTCCACAGACTGTTAAGGCTCCTGAAGAAGCATAATTGCGAAGCGTGTTGAGCCTCTATACTGTATGAACAAGTAAATAGTATGAAAAAAAGACTGTATCTATCTTTGATAAGTATTTGTGATGTACAGAATCTAGATCATGTGACATGATTGTAACTCAATAAAGGTGGACAGACACTATTTTAAATTGAAAGTATTTTAACAGAACAACCTTTCCTGCCCTGCCAGGTTGCTGCCCGGATTAAGGGTATGGTAAGGGATTTTAGAGGGACCCCAGGTTTTTTGTTTTTTTTTGCCGTTGGGGTTCCACTTAAAATTCCTACCAGACCAAAAGGGTCTGGTATTATTTGTCGGGGAAACTGCACGCTGTTTTGTTTTTTTTTATCCCTGGTGAGTATCAGGAATTAAAAAGAAACAAAGCAAACATTTAGAGGGTTATTCACAGAACGGTCCGCAATCCCCTCCGAGCCGCCAGTGTCCACGAGGTTGCAGCGGCCGTCGAGCTGCAACCTTGTGGACACTGGCAGCTCGGAGGTGATTGCGGACTTTGCTCTTGTGGCTCCCCAGGTTTGGGGTCTCTTTTGATAACCTTTAGCTTTTGACGGTGTCTGCTTATTACCCTCTCCCCACCATCTATTGGGCGGTCCTCTCTGTCCTTGGGCATGCTTGGGCCCTTGCTCTGCTGGTCTGGCCAGGCGCGGTCTCTATATCCTAAGGAAGCGCTTGGAGCATGAAACGTGTTGAGAGAGAATCACCATTCTTGCTGTAAGAAGAGGCATCTGTACACGAGTACGTTATATCAATTATGTTTGTCATGGCCATCCAGCCTCACATTATAACTCTGGAATGGTTATTTGGAGATCAATCTGTTTTTCTGTTTTGTAATGTGCACGTATCAATTATGTTTTGAAACATCTTTTAACCGTTGTATAATACAATACTCTTGTTTTATCATGTGGTAATTTTTGTTTTTTGTCACTTAGTACCTAAAAAGCCACACTTTTTTTTTTGACTTGATACATTAGGGGTGTGGTACCTTTTTCAGAACCTGGTCACGCTTATTTGACCTAACTGGGTTGTTCACTCGGCTGCCTCCGGTAGCTTTGTGAATAACCCCCTTAATGTCACTTTTCTGCAACGCATGTTCATTCATAATCATATTACTCATCCGAAATTTATGAAAATTTGAATTCATCTGAATCCGAATGCCAAAAAAAAAAATTGACTTTCAGACCCGAATCCCGAAAAATTAAATAACGAAACATCCGAAACTAAACAAATATTTCCCGGCTTACATGTCTACCCATCACTAAATTTATCTTGTGATCACTTATGTTGTGGCCTCTGCTGCAGAAGCGGTCTGCTACAGAATATTTGTTTTGTTGGTTATTAAAAATCTGTGGCTATTCATCCATTGACAAAGGGCTTTACCCCTATATCCAGTATAGATCATATTTTCAGTTTTGGGTAGAAGTTGTCATGTTTTACTACCAGAGGAGGTTCTGCTGGATCGATTCCTTCACTTCCTCTCTGGTAAAAAGTCTCCAGGACAGGAAGTGAGGAGGGGAAATCTCTAACAGCAACACAAACTAGAGTAAAACATTTTTAAGTTATATAGGAGAATGAACCTTGGTCAGCTTTTTATTGTTGTCAGTTGCTGATTTTTACTCACTGCCTGTTGCAGATTTTTACCCACTTCCTGTCTGGTAAACTGTAGTCCCCAGAACAGAAAGGGAGGGGGAATATCCCTAACAGAGCCCACAACAGCAGTAAAACCTGACAGGGGTTCTAACACTATTCAAAACTAGTTATGGGTATTGCTATGCTTTAAGGATCTGCTGCAAAAAGCATTGTGTACTTCTGCTGTGATCCTGGTAATCTACTATTGCTACTGATGGGGGAAATTAATTGCATGAAATCTATACAGAGAAAAAGCTGCCTTAAGGGCCTGTTCACATGATATTCATGTCCGGATCAGGTGCGGATCTGCAGATGCGGTGCTACTCATGCAGTGCATTTGATGCGTTTTCGGTCCGGATGCTGACAGTTCATTTATTTTATTTTTTTCAAGCAGTGGGGCTGTCAGTATGCAGATTCTTCCTCTGAGGTCACTTCCGCCCTCTCGTAACATCTACTTCCCTTTGTGTATGCAAAGCTGGTGATCAGACATGTATCACATGTTTGCAGGCATGTTGATGGAGCTGGCTACAGTAATCTGCAGCTTACAGCTCGGCAGGAGACGTCGTTATTGGGTACACCCGATCTTGAGGCTCCTGGACTCCCAGGGTCAGTTCTAGAGTTTATATGAGGATTTGCGAGCTCACCCGGATAAATGTTTTTCCTTTACTCGTATGTCCATGGAAAGGTAATGGGCATGTTCAAAATGTTTGCAGTTCATGTCTTAACCTCTACCCCACCCTGATGGTTTTCCCTCGGATGCTCGTCCACAACCAGGAAGTCCAACGATGATGACATCATAAAAAGTGGAGCAAGAATAATTTTTTTACATTTTTTTTTGCTTAGCTGCATTGCGTTCCATTTGTGTTGCGTTCTTGCTGTGTTTTTGACGTGTTTGTGTGTTTCCTGACCGGACAAAATGTGACATGCAGTATTTTTTTCAGTCAGGAACGGAACGGACTGCGCATGTGAGAACTGTAGTCCATAAAACACATAGGGATACATTGGGATGCATATTTAGTGCAGGAGTGTATGGATCAGGTGAGCACAGAATACGGACGTCGTGTGAACAGGACCTTAGGCATAGGACCGCTGTGCTTTATAGCAAATCCAGGCATGCTTGTATTGTGTATATACAGTATTATCTGTCTCTGAATCTGAAGTGCAGCCACGCACTTTAGATGCTGTAATGTGAGTATCGACCAGCTCCAGCATTATAAAAGTGGCCAAACGAGGAATAATGGGAGTGCAGCTTCAGAAGAGGATCACATGTATGCATAAACTGATATTTTAAAAAAAGATAAAAAGGATTTCACATTTCAAATAAGTGACGGTTGAGCTACCTGCACATAGTTTTTGAGTGACTTAAGTTCAGCTTTTCCTATGTGCAAGTTTTGTAAATATAGCCTGTCCATAGCACAGATCAGGTTTTATAGTTTAGCCTTGGATTCATAGATCTATTTATAGATAGACCTATTATCATGGTCAACCATATATTGGTACATGTATTTACTATATTATAAAGGGAATGTAGATTTGTCATTATACTTTTTTTTTTTAAATCTTTTAAATGTATATAGAAGCCCCCTATGCATTGCTCCCTCCTGCAGGTCTCATTATATTGGGAGCTGCACTTTTAGAATGAAGGTGAGAATCGTGGATTACTAAGCAGAGAGGTCACACAAGAACAAGGCTTTCCACTTAAACCAAAATCCCTCTTAACAGTGCCACAGAAACCAGAATGCCTCTTCGAATAGTACCACAAGGTTTTTTTTTGGCAACCTCAAAATGTCACCAACATCATACAAATAGATTTGCAATACATTGCTTTTTAGTTAACTATTCTACCACTCCAGGCACATAAATTGGTTACGAAAGCAATGACTATTATTACGTTTCTTGGGCTTCCTCTTGACTGCTTTCATCTCCTTTGGAAGTGTTCGCCAATCTGCCATTTAAAAGAACAAGAGAAAAGAGTTGGTCATGAGGCATCATGGGTAGAACTGGGAGTAAAAAAATGTAGCCAGATGCCTTCTGTCATTTTTTTAAATTACAAGTTAGGAAGTGCAAGCTGGCACCAGATTGAAAGCAATACCTTTTTCGTGTGGATCACTGGCTTCTTTCAAGTGTTCCATCAGTGTGTACATGTATTACTGGTTGTATTGCTTAGAAGAATACCTTTAAATAACTAATATCACCTTGCCACTGCTGTACACCAGGGGGGGCCACCATCTGGTGCCTACTCACGTGCAGGAGGATGGTTGCCTTCCCTGAGTGATGGAAGGGAACCTTGGCCAGAAATGGGGGGGGGGTCCGATAGGGAATCCCTGTAGGCACTGCAGCAGGTAAGCCTGGAGTAGGTCCCAATGCCTAGCAGGGTAAGGCTCAGCCCAAAGGCAAACAAACATGAGCCCTAAAAATAACAAACATTACGATGTCCCTGTGTAGCCGGCGGAAACACAAAAAAACTGACTTGGGATGGAAGGAGGAGTCTATTTATTTAATGTGGTTGATGTGTTTCCTGTTGCAGGCAGGCGGAGCCTATATCTCGATGGCTGTCCTGGAAGATGACTGGGGAAAACATTTTATTATGATGTACTGTTTTTACCTAAACCTTTAAATTTATCTTGACAGGCAAATGCATTTCTCCTATACCATTTGTCCATTGGAGTGAAGAGCAAAAGCCCTTTGTAAGCTCAAAGTTACTCTAGTCATTGCTGGAGTCTGGTCAGTAGTCACTCAGACACATAGCGCTGCATTGTGTAAGGGTTGAGTCACATGATTCCCATAACAAAACATACTGAGTATGTCTCCTTGCTCCAGGCAACTAAACTGAATGTGAGGGGAGTAAAGTCCAGATTAGTAAATTGGGGAGTATGAGCATTCTTGCTTTTGGGTCAGTGACTAAACAAGTAGAGAAAGTAGAATCAGATCGACGAGCATATAGCCTGCTCCTTTGGAAGATCTCAGCAGTTACTACTACTAATGCCCATTCAAGTCCTGGCTTTTACCTGGCTCGATTCCTACTGGTCACCAGTACGTGGCTCTATTTTGACCATGTCCTCTATTATTCAGAAGCTAAACCTTGTTGGAGGCTTAAGAACCTCTACTCACGTTCAGTATTTTGGGAGCTTTTTTAGTCTGCTCTGGCCTTCATGATCTGTTTTGCTTAGGATTCTGACATGCCTACTAACTAGTCTTAGTGGGAAGGAAGACTAGAGTGGGAAAAACAATCTGGTGTAAACAAAAGCCCACCAACACAGGCCCTTACACTGTTTCAAACCAGGTCAGTGGTGACAGTTCCCATATTTCTGTCCTCACAGGTTATTGAAAGATACACTGTCACCTTTTCCCTGCTTCAGTGTAATAACAAACCTCCTCCCAGTACCTGCACCAATGCTCATTTAATTTCTAGAGTGGCTTGAGACTCCAGAAACCAGGATTGTTTAATTATGCTTACAGACTAACATGAGGTGCTATAGACTTTCAGTTAACGTACCCCTTGTCTCTATACTGGTTAGGAAGTAGGATGAGTGGTCTAAAAGGCCTAGAGAGTGGAGCAGGAAGGAAGAGAGTAGAGCAGGAAGGGACAGACTACAGCATGAACAGGTTAACTCTGATCATCCTTTAGTTCAACGGGTCAACCTGGCACAGATGTAAGCACTGAAAACGGTCTTTGGTATCCCGATTTTAAAGTCCACATGTTTTCTCTAGAAGGAAATGGATAATGAACATTTACCTGGCACCCAATCCTCATGAAGCTTCCTTTCTGCTTCCACTTCATATTTTGTGATATACTTTTCAATGCCTGCAATGACAAAGCAAAAGCCAGATAACATTTGGAAAAGGTTTGGCCAAAAGGGTTATGAAAAGGTATTAACCATTGGAAAGTATAAATACTGTGCTCTGTTCAAATAAGACATTGAAACCAAATGGGAAATGTTTAATTTACTTTGGCCAAATACTGTTAAACAGAGCAGGCAGGGAGGTGGGGATGAGTCGGTCATTTCGCTGCCTGTATAAAGTGAAAGTGACACTTGAGTTACTGAGCTCTATAAAGAGAGCAGGCAAGAATAGACAGGTAAACATTAACGCGAGTCTACAGCTTTACCTGCTCTCTGGAAATTAATACATACAAATATTAATTAGCAAGATCTCATTATTTACCGGACTGTTTAAAAAAAAAAACACACATTTTGCTTCAGTCCTGACCAGACTATGGACAAAATATATACCAAATAGGAGAGAATACCATACTTTGCTTCTCAACTCCTTTTCTTATATAATACGGCAGTCTTTTCATGTTTCCTCGTAGTTCTCGTTTTAGTGCTAGTAAATAATCCTGCTCTTCTCCTTCTAGTAGAGAAGCAGCCTTGTAATCTATATTCTGAGAAAAGAATCGGGAACAAAGCAAAATGTAACACTGATAACACAAGACTGACCAAATGAGTATGCAGTAGTTAGAATGTGAAGGTATATACTCCTGGAGCATTACAAGTTATTAAAGTAACTGAACCTGTATCCTTTTAAAACCTCAAATTTAGACATGTCTAAAAGCAATTCATGATGCCTAAATTTTGGTCATCGAAAAACAGATGACCCCATTTAATGACAGAACTAGTTTTGTTAAAATCACTCTGTACACTCTTCTCTGTTACATTTGCTTTTCTGTTCATTACAGTTATCTATAGATACAAATGCCTTAAAAGTTTTTCAGAATGCACTTACGGGGAATAGGGGCAAAGGCTGTGCTTGAGTCTCGGGAAGAGCTTCACCTCTGGAGAAACCAATGGCTTGTAGGTCAAATGTAAAGGAAGCCCCTCTTCCTCTTCCCCTACCTGCCATTTCTATGGTGAAAACATAGTGAAAAAAAAACATACAGTCATTTATGGAAAAATTATTTCTGGCTATCAACACAAACCTTGGTTGGTATTCTGTACAACACAAATATGTGAATTAATTTTTTTTACAATGTAACCAAATAAATGACCATGCGTGGAGACTACAACGTGCAGGTAACGATTAACAGTAAATGCAAAACCCGACTCAAAGGTCGTTGCAGTGCATTGCAGAAAAAAAAAGCAGACCTGAAGTCACAATTGGTCACCGCAATGCAATACAGCGGTGGTACATTAACTTTAACAGAGTGTAATTTTTTGACACTTAAATACAGTTTTTTTTTTTTTAAAGTAGAGTGTGATGTACTAAAAAAAGTGCAAGTTTGGGTGAACTTGGTTTCCACCAAACCCATGTACATCCCTAGTCAAATTATTACTGTATATGGGTGGGAGGAACAGATTCCAGAAGAGAGTGCACCCACAATTCGCAGAGGATAGCGGTAGTCAATGGAGAAGCTTTAAATGGTTGTCAGTAGGGGCAGTGTTAAAATAATTACAAATCATGGTGAGTCCTTATAATGTTAATGAAAAAAAGAAAAAGTTATTTGATGCAAAAATATAAAGAATATTGATGGCAGGAGGAAACAGCAGCCACTCCTATGATGTATGTAACCAAATAAGTGTCAAGTAGTGATTAGTAGATCATCCTTCTTTCCTATAATGAACACCTCTGCATGGAGGACATAATACATATGATATCCATTAGGACAGAGCCAGTAGAAAACTGAAGCTTGCATCAGTATAAACCTAGAATGGGGCAAAATGCTAGAGTTTAATGATTAAGGGGCCATTTAGATCCATGCATGTGTGTAAAGCCATGTTTTTTTAGTGTTAGACAGGTGTGTTATGCCTCAACCTGCATTTCCCTCATACAGACATTCATTTTGATGCATGTAGAATTTGGACTATATAGGATTAGCAGCCAATGACCAAAGCTTGCTAATAGCTGTCGCCAACCAGAGATGAGCCTAGGCTTGGTTTCAACCCAATTTGTCAAAGCCCATTAAAAACTGTTGCGTCCGCACCGCCTGCACCGGCGGTAGTTCCGCCACTGGTGACAGGCACTCCCCACTCCTGACCAAGTCTGCAGCAGCAGTTGCAATGGGGCATTCCCAGCCCCTGTGTCATATAGCTGCAGGGCAAGGAATGCTCTTCTCCGCAACTGATTGAGCCAGGAAGGGAGGGGGGTTGTTTAGCCACAGTGTAAAGTGAGCTTGGGGGAAGTGGGTTTAAACCAAGGTCAGGCTCATTACTATTGTCAATGCATCAAACCGCACATTGTATGCATTTTGATGTGTTGTCATTGATTTCTATGGGCCTGCCATACACTAAAATGCTGACACACACAAAAAAAAAAAAAAAAAGGAGACATGTCTTTTTAAAAATATGCGGCACTGAGATGGGAATAGGTACTATCTTTATTATGGGGAACCACAACTTTTGGTCCCTTCCTGTCTGTATATACTGAAAATGCATTTTTATAGTAATGTCTGAAGGAACTTCACTTTTCCCAAAATGTACTTTCCACGTTGGTTTGATATCTTTAGTCTTTGTAGTACAATACATGTTTATAAAGCAACAGATACAAGGGCAGAATCACAATCTGTAGGGTTACATATTTATAAATCACTTTATAAAATATTATATAGAAATATCACTTACTATCAGCCCAAGTTGGCTTACAAAGAAATACACCATAAGCTTTTCAAAGGAGATCTGCAGCTCTGGGTGGAATCACAGGCCTTAAATACCAACAGGTGAGCTCATCTGGGCACGTGAGTATAACTACAGATAGCATAGCTGGTGTGTGGAAAGTGGAGCAAAGAAAGCTGGAGCTGCCACTGACTTTGCTTCATTTTTCCAGTAAATTGATAATGAAATGGTTTGCTTCTCTGTGCGGCTGATCCCCTAAAGCCGCTTCCTTTTCTGCTCTGCTGATTGTTGCAAGCACCCGATGTCATCATGTACAATACAGGACCAGCAGTCCTGCATTGTAAGTGATGACACCGAGGGCTCTACTACAACCCAGAGAGAAGAGAGCTGGCTGAAGGTAAGTAAAACTTCTTTTTAAAGTTTCCCTAGACAAAAATTAGCATTTAAGTGTAATACATAGGGGTATATTTTTAAAAATTCACAGAGCTATTCATCCTGTGAAACTGCATGTATGTTCATCCTGTGCAAAATGGTGGCAAAAATTAATATTGTAGAGCCAAATGAAATCTCGCCATTCAAATTCCTTAGCTGCCATCAGGACTCCCCAGGTGCTGGTCTAATAGGTGTGTCTCCACCTTGGAATGTAGTAGTATATGAACAGACAACACTAGCCAGAGAATTCCAAAACTTCAGCACCGCAACCCCCCAACCAGCTACAACCTCTCACGTGTTTCACCCGTAGGCTTGTTCAGAGAGGGCTTATTCAATAGTAGATAAGGTAAGTAAATCCTCCTTTTTACAGTTTCCCTAGACAAAAATCAGCATTTTTAAGTGCAACATCTAATGGCATATTTTTAAAGATTCACAGAGCTATTCATCCTGTAAAACTGCATGTATATGTGTCCTTTGCAAATAGTGGAACTCAAAAATAAATATTAGTATATTTCCTTTCCAGGTGTAATATGAAGAAAATACAGCATTTTGGCCATTATGATCTTCGGCTCCGTCTAGTAGCCATATTGCAGTATTTTCCTGATATTACATTTAACCTGATATTCGCACAGGGCATATGTAAATGCAGTTTTGCAGGACAAATGGTTCATGGTGTAAAGGTGGCCTTAGTGTTTGCGCTTGGGCCTGGCAAAAGGATTGCCCAGTATTAAGAGCTAGATTGTGGGCTGAGGAGGAAGTGCCTACTGTTTCCATGCTCCAAAATCCCAATGTTTGGAGAACCTAAGACGCGCTGGTGGGTCAATTGGCTACTGTGCAGTGTCGTACTCATCTTGTTATGGCTAGTAACAATACAGGTCCTCTTTTAAAGGAAACCTGTAAAAATATGTGAGCTGCTAATGCTGAAGCAGGTGGTATGGGTCACACACATACTCATTTTAAGTGGATTTAAAGTCTCACAATAAAACATTTGTTAGTCCCTGTTCACACCGGTACAAGTTGAATCTCTTTGGCCAACGTACAACAATGCATGAAAAAAGGAATTCCATTATTTTTCAATGAGGCTCGTTCATTCCTATGCAATGTGCTTCAGTGTGACTTGGAAAATGGTGCAGGGGATTCTTCTGGTGCATTTTTAGCCTCATAGACCTCAATGGGAGTGCATGAAAAACAGATGTAACATGCATTTTCATGTGTTTTAGCGCATGACAACAAGTCCCCCACATCCTAGCAACCTATACTATATTTCACCTTTTATTGGTCAAAACAAAAACACATGACACATGAAAATGCATGGAAAAACGGGTAGAAAAAATTTCCTAATAAATCCATGAAAATATAGAAACACAAGTATGCAGAGACTCGGGGTGTGTTAGCAGTCACAGTGCCTTGCCCTGCTTACCATTTTTGTGTTTTGTTAGAACTTTATTGAAAGCTCACACGTTCCATGGGCACAGTGCAGTGCATACAGTCCTTTTTTTTTTTTTTAGATTGCACACCACCGCAATGCAGCAGCGTGAACTGTACCCATCACGTGTCAAACCAAATTGGTGTGAGACATGCAAAGTCTCTTTTGCTAGAAAAAAAGTTTTCTGCACATTCCTAGCTTTTAAAAAACATTTTCTATGTATACAGCGCAAGGCATGCACCGTGCACTGAATAATCCTGGCTCCTTCTTGTTACTTGTAAGATGCTGAGAATGAAGCAAGGGTTTGATGTAACTTGTCCGCGTGAGCAGATGTTACATTCTCATTGGCTCAAGAGAAAGCAGCACCGGACCCAAAAAGATGGGGGTGGAGTGAATACTATCAGGGTTATTCACTAAAGGGTGAAGAGTTTGGAGAAGGCGGGAGAAATGAACAATCTAGGACAACATGGCTGAATTGGAGAATTTTTCCACATCAGCTACTTTGTCCTAGATTGTTAATTTCTCCCGCCTTCTCCAAACTCTTCACCCTTTAGTGAATAACCCTGTATGTGTCTGGACTTGTCATCACTGGAGGGTGACTAGGTGGTGTGTGTTCCAAAAACTTTTGAGTATACGGTAACGTATATACACTTGCAAACATTATAGAAGAGAACCCCCCGCCCCACACACACACCCAGCAGACTTTAGTTCTGCTTTGAATGCTGTGTTAAATTGTTTGTCTAGTGTATATTTTCAAGGTCTGCTGCATGTTATACTACAGTATATTTTAGTTCCATGAAGCTACTGTGTGATTGTGTTTCTATGGATACAGGGAATTCCATTTGGTTTATATTTTATTTATAATGTGTTTCTTACCTTACACCCACGATAACAATTAACCTTTTATTATGTTGTGTATGTGTGTTGCAAGCACAAGAAAACAGTGCAATGCTTTGATGATGCAACTTAGTAACAGGTCCACTTGACAGGCAGCTTTTCTACCTGCTGAGCCTTCCTTTCCTTGCACTCCCTCACTGCTCAATTCCCCAGCCTGGACAGAGTGAAATACAATACTTTGGGGTATGTGGGATTGTAGAGGAGCCTTATTAGGTATTATTATTATTACTATTTCTTATTATACAGAATTGATATAGTTCCAACAGTTTGCGCAGCGCTTTACAATGGAAGATATTACAATCACAATACAATTCAAGACAGGATGGTAAGGAGGGCCCTGCCCTGTATCCCCATTCATGTGTCCGTCCACTTTTTTTTCTTCCATCTTGTGAACAGTCTATGGGACATGTGTCCATTTACATGAGATTATCCCCGATCCGGAACAATCAGGTCCATCGAAACGGACCACTGTTCCCATTGTTCTTCCGGCC
>NW_017306652.1:1030242-1041947 GCF_000935625.1 Nanorana parkeri | reverse complement strand
GGGGGGACTGGGTGTAAACGAACCTCCATCTGCTCAAAGACTAGCATTGGTCATCTAATTGGTTCCACCTGAAAAACTGACAGGCAGGCCCGATCAGATCACATGGGGCCTTAAGTGATTAAGGGTGGGTTCAATTTAAAGGTAGTCTTCAGGGAGAAAAGAAAATCCTTTCAACTTCATCCCTTCTTCTTTTATATGTATTTTTTATTTTAAAAATATACCTAAAACCCTTATTACTCACCTAATTCTCATATGACATGCCAGGTCTCAGGCCCTTTTTCTTCTGGTCTGTAGTATGGGAAGAGCCAGTCTACAATGATCACATGCCCAATTCTTCCTGGTGACAAGGGTGCTGTTCATGGCCCCCACAAGTGTTCATCACGGGGGTTCTCACTAGAGTCCTCACAGGGTCCTCTAACCCTCCTGTGTGACATCACAACAAGGGGCTGACACCAGACCCATCGGCTGAGCAGTGGAGAGAACCGAGAGGAACTCCCAACTACTGGTCACCCCTAATGGAAGAAACACCCTAGGGAAACATATGTCAGGGGATTCCAGTGAATATTTCTTGGTTTTAGGAGCAGGATTGCAAAGTTCAAATGGGAAAATGTGGCATCTTCGGTTAAAAAAATGACACGCATCATGTCCATAGAAAGAGTTTTGAGCTGAAGCCCCAATACATTTTTGTCCTATAGTATAGAGTATAACAAACCAACTCAAAAATGCCTTTGAGTTCGATGAACTTGTCTTTATGGTGCTTTATTGGTGCACTTAGAAAAAGAACCCTCTCATGTAGGCCTATTGATGACCACAGACCGAGTAGGGATTGCTTTCTCTGCTATCTCTGTAGATTCACTCCTTGTTCCCTGTATGCTTGAAGGGAACCTGTCGCATTAGTATTTACCTGGCACATCCATGGTTCCAATCCATCATCTCATCCCCTAGAAGTAGTGATAGTTCCAGTCCAAGCATGTCATTGGGCATGAGGCTGCAGAGGTGCACCCATTCATATAATGCTTCTAGAAGTCTGTAGGAGACATGTATCTGTATCCTTGTTTTGGGTTGGCGATTCCCAGTGTTGAAGACAGAACAGCCAGGCAACTAGCAGTTGCACAATTAAGTAAATATTGGCAGCCTCCAGGATCTCTAAGGAATGGCAATATGGTTGTAGAGGATCATGAAAAATGTAAAGGTAAAATGGGTGTTTTTCTGTCTTTATCACAGCTGCAATGTCTCCTAGAGACCTTTAGCAGTTCACCTAATTCCCTTACTATCTAGTGTTGATCTTTCATAAATGTAGAACTATAAAAAAAATCATATGATGGGACTGAGATTTCAATTTAAGCAGGACTAAACACTACAATATTTTTTCAACAATGAATCTAGATCAAACAAATATACATTGGCCAGCAAAGTATTCCTTTAAATGTTTATCCAAACACTTAGACCCGTTCACACTGAACGGTTTATCGCGCGATCTCCGCTCCGAATTTGTGCATATTTCCGCGCGATATCGATCTATGTAGCTTGACAAATGTATTGCAATGGAGCAATGTCACCTGTAGCTCATCCCTCAAGCTTGTCGCTCGTACATGACCCTTTTTTCTGCGGATGCCACGCAATTTGGCTCCAATAGACTCAATGGTGTCGTGCAAAGTCACGCATTACCGGCGATATGGTGCAACTTTGTCACTCGATATTGCACTACAGAAGGGTCACTTTTGCACAGCGATATGGAATATGAAAGAATGTTGTCACATCAAGACCGCTGTTGATTGGTTACAGCCCAATGTAGCGTCTCCATGTCGCTCAGTGTGAATAGGGTCTTACAGTGGTCATGTTTTTGACAAAAGCTGACTCCAACTCTTTTAGCCCCTCTTCCCTGAACTTCCTCTTCAGTACACAAGGACAGCACAGTCTCCAGCAGCTTTCCATCTATGAGCTCTGAGAGGTGTGGGTGGGGGCAGGGGAGTGTCTTGCCTTGCTCTGTCTGTGTGTTTGTAGAGATACACACAGCTTACGAGCACACAAGGGTGGCTCCATAGGAACATGCAAGGGAAAGGAGAGACCCTAAACAGGATATCAGGACCAGTGCTCATTGGACCAGTTGATTCTGCAGCAAAACTAAACTTTTAAACATCAAAGAGCAGGATCCATTGTAAGTCCTTTAGACTTTAATATTGCTTCAATGCTTTTACGTTTGTCTCCACCGCATACTGTGAGCAGATTACATTGCAGTTCTGGAGTCTGGCAACTGAATATAACCAACCCGCGGCCCATTTGCAGCCAGCAGGACTCAGGAGGAGCTGAGCTCAGTAGCTTAGTGAGCCTGGGATGCTCAGAGGCTCTGTTGTGTCACCTTGTAAGTCTTTCAGTGATGGAAAGGGAGACGAATTTAATGGAGAGGGTTTTGCTGGGGAAATGTTTGTTTCACATTCTCTGTATTCATTCAATTATTATTACTAAAATTAATTTGATGTATAGAAGAGCGGTGTAAAAAATAATCAGCCCCCGGTGTCAGTTACAACTGGGTTGGCCACTCTGTTAAAGTATTTAAACAGGGGGGAGGGAAACTAATTCCCTTGAAAGAAGCTTATTGGAATGTACAGTAAGTGGAAAACTTTTTATTGTTTGTTATCTGTATTGGGAAAGGGAGGCCAACACAGCAATGGAGATGAGGGCTGGTGCAGACCTGGGCGATCCAGGACATGCGTCCCGGGACCATGTGATTGTGTGCAGTTGCAGTCAGTGGTTCCTGTGTGACCCCATTGATTTCAATGGGGTTACATCCATGCGGCAATCGCAGAAAAAAGGTACATGTATCTTTTTTCGCAACACACAACATGCGACGGAAAACCGCACGATCTGGAACCGGGGTGCCATTAGTAAATAATGGCACAGCCAGCATGATCGGCGGTGGTGGGTGATTCCGTGACCGCACGGAATCACCCACCGCATGGTTTCGTGCATGATTGCCACGCGGTCACGGGTCGCCATAGTGTGAACCTAGCCTTAGAGTGGCTGAAATTCAGAAGAGTGTTAATATAAGGATGGATATGTAAGATGAAAGGAAAGTGGAGAGAGAAAGAGGAGGGAGAACAGAAGGAAGAGAAGAGGAAAATCTGCTCTGCCCTCCAATAATACTTATAAATCTTTTGGGTGCAGTAAGTTTAGTGTACTTCCAGGCTACCAATAAAAGGCACAAAAAAAGATCTCTGCCCCTCTGCGCTGCTGCGGCGTATTGGCTGTACAACCTGTTTGCCTCCAATCCAGATCAGTGAAAGGAATGCCCTGGAGTCTGACACGAGTGCCTTGTTTCCATTTAATGTGAAAATGCACAAACTGCCGACAGGGATGTAGCCAGGACCGCTAACGTGTTTCAATTAAAACGCTCTAAAGAAGAAATCTGGCAAAGAAAAGATTTACACTTGCAGTGGGACTAGCCCCGCATTGCAAGGGCTAAGTGCCCGTTAGACATGTGCAATTCGTTTCGGAAAGATTTGTTATTCTGACAAATTTTCAGAAATTCGGAGATTTGGATATATCCGAATTTCCGATAATGAAAAATTCGGAAGAAATTTGTTAGAGGTAGTCTGTACGAATATTCGTTGCCGCAAAGTGACATCATAGAAAAGAAATTTTTGTTTTTTTTGTTTTTAACAGTCTGCAGAAGAGAAAGGAATGGGCGGAGTGAGCTGTGACATTTCGGCTCCGCGCATCTGTTTACATGCGGGCAGGTGATGACATTTTGTGGCGAGTCTTCGTTGGGTTTGCACGGATCGTCTTGCGGCGGGACTTTTTATTTTTATTTTGGCGGGTCAGTGAGTGTCGTGCATCGTGATTGACGCTGGATTACATCGATGGATCCATTTTTTTAAAAGTAAAGTAATAGTCAAAGTGTGATTTTCTTTATTTACTTTTAACCCTTTAGTGAATGAGTAGGGGTGCAGGTACCCTTTACTCATTCACAAGGTGGGGCAGCATCTTGGTGCCCCTTAATTAAAGGGGTACCCCGATGCAAATAAGCCCCCTTGCCCGCAGACCCCCCACAACCACCGCATCAGGGTTGTGGGGAAGAGGTCATTGTCCCCATCGGCATGAGACCACCGTCCCAATGTGGCCTGGTAAGGCGCAGGGAGGGGGGGCGGGGCGCTCAATCGCCCCAACCCCCCTTTCCTCCCCTGTAGGGGGGGGGGGGGGGGGGCTCCTAACATTCCTACAAGACCTAAAGGGTCTGATATCAATTGGGGGGGGAACCTCATGGTTTTTTTTTCCTTTTGTCTAACGTCACTTTCCTGCAACGAGTATTCGTCTAGAAACGAATGTTCATCCAGACTACCGCTAATGAATTTCTTCCAAATTCAAATCCCGAAAAGGATTGACTTTTGGACATGATTCCCGCAAAAACCGAAATAGCGGAAAATCTGAATCAAAACAAAACTAAACATATTTTTTTGTATAGGTGCCCGTTTTGTCTCGCAAGTAAAGTATGTCACCAGCACACCAAAGTAAAATATTCAACGAGTGGTCATTTTATTGATGTGCACACATCTCGTCATAGAGCAATGCTACGGTGCCACTCAGGGTCCCTTCATCAGGCATGACATGTGTGCGGTGGAAACCTCTTTTGGAACTCGTTTTGTCTAGGTGGCTCAAATAAAGCTGTTTTACTTTCCTGATCTTCGGTCTCAAGGCAGTCAGCACTCACCTCCTTTCTGCTCCAGATGTCAAAATGTCCCTCAGCATCCCCCTGTCTAATGCAAATCAATGGACCTGTATAAGACATAATGACATCAAAGGCCCTTAGTCCATTGAAGGGAAGGGGAGAAGAGGCTGTGGGATTGGTGAAGCAGCCTGGCAGGACCGAGGATCAGGCAGGTATATTTGCTTTGAGTCTCTGACACAAAATGAGCACTTAACCCTTGCAGTGCGGGGGTAGCCCCACTGCAAGGGTAAGTTTTTTTTTTTTGTTTTTTTGCCTGGAGTTCTTTAACTATAGTTTCCAGAGTACCATCGGCACCACACTGAAGTCTCTTGATAGGATGTGTGCTACAACCGACTATGAATATAACAAAGTGTCATTAGGTTTAATAATTACTGAGTGTCATTAGTTTACACAATAGATAAGGCCGGAAATGGCTGCTTGTGTATCAGTGCTGGAATGACACCTATGTTCACAATGCAGCTCTTCTTGGAACTGACAGATGAAGAATATATTTTTATATTGTCTAGATGCTGCAACACTGAAATACATGAGATTCAGCTAGCCCGGTGATCTAATGATTCTGTACTTCCTGGCAGCAAGAATAAGGATGCTGTAATCCTTTGATATAATTATATTTCCTCCTGCTGCATTTCCAATAAGGAGAAAAATCCAGGAGAAAATGTATAAGGAGATCTGTTAGGACAGAAATATAGTAGCAGTCATTGCTGACTGTGGTCCTAACTCTAATCTATGGAAGCCTCCATCTTGGAGCATATAGAGCAAAGGATGAATTGGGTGCAGGTTCACCAGGAGGTAGCCCATTCCTCCTTGAAGGCACAGGGACACTACACAGAGGTGCCTTGGTAGGGCAGTGCGGCTTCCACATTATTTGCAAAAGTTGTGCAACTAAAACCTCTGTTTTTAACCCATATAGTTAGATGGTGTCATCTGGATTGGAGCCGAGGGCCCCCTCCCCTGGTTAAGAAGGGAATTGCCTTATTTGACCTTTTGCTGGGGTGAGCACCCCTATATCTGGTCTGGTACGTGGTGCATTTGGTGAAGGAACAAGAAATATTTATCACTATTGCTGTTTATATATGAACATATCTTCAGAGTTATGAACATTTACAGACTTCACATCTGATTTATATATTATTTATTCACCGCCATTTGTTTGAGTCACAGATTATTTTATTGTTTTTTGTATTGCTCATTGTTGTAGCTCGGGCCTCGGCACATTCAGTTATCCATTTTTTCATGTATACACACTCACAGTGGGTACATTCCAGTGCCTGAGCTAAATGTAAAGCAGAGGAGCCGTTTTGTACAAGTGATTTCAGCGGCTATACAGCCTGCTTGTGACTTGTCCGCCCCCCCTCCATAGTGCCCCTCCCACCATGGTCCGCTGCCTCCTTCTGTGCTGTGGTTTTTGGGGGCCCCTGCTCTTCTGTCACAAAGAGAGCTGTACAGAAGAACATGTGTGCTCTATTTTCTGTATTGGAGAGCAGGCTCATAAAGAGAACCTGTCACCTCTGAATGCTATGACACAGGTGCTTGTTATGCCCTGTGTGATAGTAATAAAGTTTAAGTGAAAAAAAAGTAAAAAATAATTTTTTTTTTAAAATTGATCAAAAGTAAAAAAAATAAATACAAATTATTAACTGTATGGGGGTCTCATGATTTCAACTGGTGGCCCTGCCTTCTGGGACTACACACATGCACTACCCCGGTCACTCGCAAGGTTCCGACATTTTGTTATGGGGTGTGGAGTGGGGGGCCCTTCATGGTTTCTTGCATGGGGCCCTGAGGTTTCTAGTTATGTCTCTGGCTGTTAGCTTGCTTATTGGTGCAGTTCATTGATAAATATATTTTACACAGTGTAATCTGTTTCATTGCAGGCTGCTGCTAAGTGTGCTGGGAAATGTTTGCTTTTGTACCCACGGATAGCTATGACACTCTCAAGTATAGATATCACATGACACTTTCGGGCATAGACATGACACGTGTGTTTCCACTCTCTCAGGGACAGACATGACCCTCTCAGGTCCCCGTGTTCCTGCTCTCAAAACAAATGGGCGTGCCTTTAGAAAAGTGCGAGTTCTCCTTGACATCTCCACTTCATTGGCTGTTCGGGTAGTGACGCCCATAGCTTCTCTTCTCCTATTGGAGGAAGCGCGTCCTGAAGCGGAGCTCTGGTGACAGGTCTGTGGGCGCTGCCCGAGGTACTGACAGCCGGAGTCTCCGCAACAGGCTGATCTCAGCCCGTGGAGCGAGTCCAGCCATGGCGGCCCTGGAGTGGTACGCACACAAGGCCCTGGGGGACGGCGTGTACTGGATCCAGGAGCGCTTCTACGAGTCCGGGAACCGAGCCAACATCTGGCTGGTGCAGGGCTCCCACCAGGATCTGGTCATCGACACCGGCCTGGGGCTCCGCAGCCTGCCGGACTACTTGTGCTCTTCGGGGCTGCTGCCGCACGGCAAGAGCGGGGGATCGGGGCGCCGGCCGCTCATGGCTGTGGCCACACACGTCCACTTTGACCACGCCGGGGGCCTGCACCAGTTCGATCAGGTGGCCGTACACCGGGAGGAAGCGGACGCTCTGATCCGGGGAGATAACTTCGAAACGGTGACCTGGTTGTCAGACAGCGAGGTGGTAAAAGCCCCTATCCCGGGCTGGAGCGCCAGTCAGTTCAAGGTGCAGCCGGTGAAGCCCAGCCACGTCCTGGATGATGGTAAATATGAGTCCGGGTAGGGAGCCTGGACTCCCGGCATGACTTCCATGTAACATGGACAGAGGGTAGAGGTCCTTCTAATCACATTCCACAACAGGAGAAACTTCCAGCACTGAGACATTGGAACCCAGGCGTGTTATACTGGGACCTGGCAAGGAGGGGACTGGGGGCAGGGGGCAATTACCTACCACCGGGGCCAGTACATGTAAGAAGAGACTTGGGGCTGCTGTCCTAAGTGGGGGTTTCCCTATTCATACCTTGATTACAGGGGCCCCCAAATCAGTGACATCTGCTGGTGTCATATAGATATCGGCACCCCAGTCAGACATTGATTACAGGGGCCCCCAGATCAGTGACATCTTCTCGTGTCATATAGATACCAGCACCCCATGCATACCTTGATTACAGGGCCCCCCAATATATGACATCTGCTGGGTGTCCTATAGATACCGGCACCCCATTCGTAGCTTGATTACAGGGCCCCCAGTTCAGTGACATCTGCTGGGTGTCATATAGATACCGGCACCCCATTCAGACCTTGATTACAGGGCCCCCCCAGATCAGTGACATCTTCTGGGTGTCATATAGATACCGGCACCCCATTCAGACCTTGATTACAGGGCCCCCCCAGATCAGTGACATCTTCTGGGTGTCATATAGATACCGGCACCCCATTCAGACCTTGACTACAGGGGCCCCCCCAATATATGACATCTGCTGGGTGTCATTATAGATACTGGCACCCCATTCAGACCTTGATTACAGGGGCCCCCCTAATCAGTGACATCTGCTGGGTGTCGTATAGATACCGGCACCCTATTCAGACCTTGATTACAGGGGCCCCCAGATCAGTGACATCTGCGGGGTGTCATATAGATACCGCCACCCCATTCAGACCTTGACTACAGGGGCCCCCACATAAGTGACATCTTCTGGTGTCGTATAGATACCAGCACCCCATTCAGACCTTGATTACAGCCCCCCACCCAGATCAGTGACATCTGCTGGGTGTCATATAGATACCAGCACCCCATTCAGACCTTGATTACAGCCCCCCACCCAGATCAGTGACATCTGCTGGGTGTCATATAGATACCAGCACCCCATTCAGACCTTGATTACAGCCCCCCACCCAGATCAGTGACATCTGCTGGGTATCATATAGATACCAGCACCCCATTCAGACCATGATTACAGGGACCCCCCAGATCAGTGACATCTGCTGGGTATCATATAGATACCAGCACCCCATTCAGACCATGATTACAGGGACCCCCCAGATCAGTGACATCTTCTGGGTGTCATATAGATACCGACACCCCATTCGGACCGATGTCACTGTCACTGATCAGTGACATCGGACAACAGGGGTGGGCAAAAAACAACTCTCCAGCTGTTGCAGAACTACAAATCCCATGAGCATTGCAAGATTCTCACAGCTGCAGGCATGACTGCCAGAGAGAGATGCATTATGGGTTTTGTCATTTCCCCACAGCTGGAGGGCTGGAGTTTGCCCACCCCTGGTCCACAATCTGTAGCATAGGGGAGAAGAGGTGGGCGCGACTGTTGTGCAGGCAGGGGTAACCCCGATTGCAAGATTTGTGGTTTCCCTGGACATAGGCATTAAACAACAAAGACCTGTTTTTACAACGGAAGGGTTAACTGGTTCCCTGCCAGGATGTAGTTAACAGCCCCCCAACTTGGTCCTGTGCTAAGATTTCATTTCAAGGTTATCAATGTGATAGTACAGTGTTGGTCATGGAAGACCTTTTCACAGTGCTGGGGCTTCTGGTTTGCTAAGAAATCAGACTACACGGAGACAGCTAGAAGACGCCTGTAGCCGTGTATTTATTGGTACACTTCCCATCGATATGTTTCTGTGGGTTGTATTCTGCCTGCAGCTTATTCCCTCTGGTTTTCATAAGATGCCTACTCATAGTTTCCAGCATGAAAACACAAAGCAAATTGCATGTGTGTATAAAACCACAACAGTCCAAATGGGTCCTTAAAGTGGAGCTTTAGGAAAATAATGTAATAGCAGGAAGGCTTTTTTCTTGCAGACGAGACACACTTTGGCAGGTAAAGCAGCACTCATACAGTATATGTATTCCATCCATGTATTTAGCTGTTTGCCTGGAGTCCAGCTTTCAATGTGCACTTATTCCTAATGCCCCCCCTCTCCTGATCTAACATTATTCTCCCTCCCCCTCCGCAGATGTATACCTACCGAGATGTTTATATTCCATGCCACAAGACCGGTGACGTGCAGTACCTCTGGTTCTGGGTGAGGCATTACCCAGCCTCGCCCCAACCCGCCAAAGCACCGCTCCAAACTCGGTCCCAAGCTAGTGTGAAGGAGGAAGGGAGGAGCCTCCCTGTCCCTCACTTGCTCATCACTGCTGAGGCATCGAGATCGATGGCCTCAGTCGTTTTAAAAAAAAACTTTTTTTGATTGGACAGCTTGGACCAATGGCGCTTTGCCATTGGTCCAAGCCATCCACAGAGCTCACGCCTCTAACACAGCTCTTGCCTCACCAAGTTAGGTTACACAAGTAGTGGGGAAACCCGCTGCTGTGTAACCTAACATAGCTGTCAAAAGCCGGATGCAGTGCTGCCTGTAATTAGCAGGCAGCGCTCCGTCCACGACAGGTTACACAGCGGGGAGGCTTTCCCTGCTGTGTAACCTGAAATAAGCCGCTCGTAATGGAGAAAAAGCTGCCAGCTTCAGACTTGAAGCTGACAGCTTTTTCCTCCATAATACTAGGTGAGGCTCTGCCTCACCTGCCTCCACTGACCGCACATCCCTGCACAAGAGTTCTCTTTTTCCTGGCTGTGTCTGTACAATAGAACCCTATAAAAGTCTATCACAATCCAAATGGTACATCTAGCTGTGGCGGTGGGGTCAGGTGTTGGATTTAGGAACAGGACTAAAGCTGGATTTGTTCAAGTTTTAGGTTTGAGGGTTACGTTGAGGATTGTGGATTAGGTTTAGCCTTTGTTATCAGTTTGGAGGTTAGGTTACCTTAATGCATGCTCACTACCTTTCCATGCTCCATCCCCGCACACTTACCTATGGTCCCTTGTCGCCGCCACCTTGTCCAGAAGGATCTGTGCCGTTTCCCAAACTTCCAGGTTGTGGAGGGTACGGAGGGCAGTTGAGGGATAGACTCCTTCTGCCATCAGTCAAATTATTGGGAGGAGAGCGGTGGAGGGAGCAGGAGTGTGGCTTGCCGAGCACCATGTGCATCTGTGGCCAGACCCAGCTAGGCATGGGTCACAGCCAGGAACGCGTATGCATGGATGTCATCTAAGCAGTTGGAAAGCTAAGTCCCCTTTCACACATGGGCGTCTTGTGAACACGCATCAAAAATACACAGAAGTGTGCTTTGACGTGCGTTCACGAAATGTACACAAACGGGGAACCCGCTTGTGGTGCCTTTACTAGTTAATGGCACCCCAAATGTGACCGACCAATCGCATTTTTTTCCTGCATGTGAGTGAGAATGTGCATAAACGTGCAGGGGGAAAAATGGAATGCCTGTTGCAGACTTTGTGACATGTACCACTTTCCTGCATTTGGCGCACGTCCAGGGACCCATTGAAATAAATACAGGAAACAAATGCCCACGAACGCACATCACCAAGACGTGCATTACTGTGATGCTTAGGTGTGAACTGGGACTAAAGGAGATACCCGCAAACAGGCGGAGGGGGTAGTGGTTTGGGGACCGTCTGGAAGAGGAGGAAGGAGATCATCATTAAGAAGGAGAAGAATCAGATAATGTGGGTGTGGATCTCCTTGTCTTGAAAAAAAAATGTAAGGATACATTTGTAAATTTAGTTTTTGGTGTTTTTCATGAGCAAATGTTATTGTTGCTGAAGTCAGTCCAGCAAAAAAAACAGCACCTAATTTATATAAGAAAATCAAAAATGGCTGTCTCTCCTTGCTCTCTCCCCTGGCTGTTCCTGGCTGCCTCTCCCCAGTCTCTCCTTGGTCGCTCCCCTGGCTGTCTCTCCTTGCTCTCTCCCCTGGCTGTCTCTCCTTGCTCTCTCTCCTGGCTGTCTCTCTTGGCTGTCTCTCCTTGCTCTCTCTCCTGGTTGTCTCTCCATTCTCTCCCCTCGCTGTCTCTCCCTGCTCCCTCTTCTGGCTGTCTTTATTCACTCTAGCTCCTGGCTGTCTCTCCTCGCTCTCTCTCCCCCCAGCTGTCTCTCCTCGCTCTCTCTCCCCCGGCTATCTTTCCTGGCTGTCTCTCCTCGCTCTCTCTCCC
>NW_017306652.1:977285-1030071 GCF_000935625.1 Nanorana parkeri | reverse complement strand
TGTCTCTCCTCGCTCTCTCTCTCTCCTGGCTGTCTCTCCTTGCTCTCTCTTCCCTGGCTGTCTCTCCTCACTCTCTCCCCTGGCTGTCTCCTCGCTCTCTCTCCCCTGGCTGTCTCCTCGCTCTCTCTCCCCTGGCTGTCTCTCCTCGCTCTCTCTCCCCTGGCTGTCTCTCCTCGCTCTCCTGTCTGTCTCTCCCTGCTCTCTCTCCTGGCTCACCTTGCTGTATTTTGCAACAGGCTGTCTAAACGAATATTCTTTGATGTAATACATAGCACTTCAACCACAAGTATCTACCAGAAAGGTGTCAGAGAGCTTGGCTCAACACTCGGGCTAATAGGTAATTATGTGCGCACAGCTAAATAAATATACCACAATGGAATAAAGGGGCCACCAATCACACCCTTCCTGATCTACCAGCATCAGCTTTGAGAGCTACTGGTGGATCCCGATCTACCCAATGGGCCCCCCTGTTCTACAAGAACAGGCCAATCCTTTCATTACCGGCCTCTGAGACTCGATATCAAACCTGCTCTA
Source organism: Nanorana parkeri (assembly GCF_000935625.1). Lineage (NCBI taxonomy): Eukaryota > Metazoa > Chordata > Amphibia > Anura > Dicroglossidae > Nanorana > Nanorana parkeri. The sequence goes on along the minus strand of NW_017306652.1, from coordinate 1,029,537 downwards.
AAAGTGCAACTTAGCAACAGTTCAGATTCTCCTGAGACAGGGATTGACGGGCCTGTGAACAGTTATAACGCAGGAGGTTCCAAGCTCATCCTACCCACCCACCACCAACATATAAATAGATTCCAAGCTGGAAGGGGGAGCTCCATGTACTCCGAGCCATGAGAATCACAAAGAAGGAATTGGAACTTCTTCTAATGTGTTTCAGCCATCAAAAAATTCTGTATAAAAAAGTAAAAACGAATTCTTCACATTTCTCAAACTTCTTTTTATTACTTCTCAAGTCCATTTCTCCTGCCACAGCCCAGAGACTTCTTATTTGTGTTTATGACTGGAGGAAAGAGGCTGCAAGGTGCTCAGACACAATGTGGAAGGCTGTTGGCTCAAAAGGTTTAGGCCTGGTTCACACATAGGGATTTTTGAGCACTTGGAAAAGCACTTTTAAATGCCCAACACAACAATGGCCCTGGCTCACACCTGAGCAGCAAAACACCAGCAGGAAAAAGCCAAAGGCCCAAAAAGGTACAGGAGCTTATTTGAGCAGTTAAAGGAGAACTATGGGGTCAGTGTTTTTCCCCATAGTTCTCCTTAGGGTAACGGGAGGACACAAACTAGCGTCCTCCCGTTACCCTAAGCTCAGTATACCGCAAGCTACAGCTCGCAGTATACTGAGACGCCGCAGCCGGAGCGGATCCCGACGTAGATGACGGGATCCGCCCAGCTGCGTGAGTGACAGCTGGCTCTGCCTATCTAGAGGCAGAGCCAGCTGTACCCGCCCCCTCCCCCGTCCGTTCCGCCAGTCAGCGCTGGCAGATCGGAGCGGGGAGAGGGGAATCCAGCCCCTCCCCCTGTCACGGCAGAGAGCCGTGACAGGATTGAGAGGCGAGCGAACCCGGTATGTGTTCGCTCACCTCCCGATCTACTGAGCCGACCTGTGACAGTCTCATTGTCACAGGTCGGCTAGAACTATGAGGATGAGTGAAAAGCACTCACCTTTTAAAAGCGCATTTTTGCCCCATAGACTTCAATGGAAATGCCCAAAAATACGCAGCAGAAGCATGTTTCACATTTTCATGAGCGTTTTGCACGTTTAAACGTGCGTTCTTCCATTGCCAACAATGTTTCATGAGCTGCCAGTCAAAACGCACATCTTCATGTATGCACATAAAAATGTGCATAGGCGTGCAAATAACCGCATGCTGCTCATGTGCATACAAACGCGCAAATACGGTAGCGCCTAGGTGTGAACCCGGTCTTAGGCACAATGTAGCAGTCTGTCGGTCTAAAGGCCCCGTTCACATTTATCGCGCGATTTTTGCAGCGATATCGCTCATATTTCCGCGCTATATCGCTCTATGTAGCTTCACCAATACATTTCAATGTAGCTGTTCACATCTCGTCGCTCAATATTGCTCAATATCGCTTGCAGCTCGTCGCTGGTAGCTTGTCGCTCCTACATGACCCTTTTTTAGAGCGATTTTGAGCGATATTGCTCCTGATTGCATACAGCCCAATAGGAAGAAGTCGCGCGACGAGCCATGTCGCTCAGTGTGAATGGGGTCTAAGTAGGGTATACATGGTTAGAACGTTGAACAAACTAAATTGATTTCGGAACGTTCGTTTGATTTTTTAATTGTTAATGGTGTGAAAGCAATGTTCGATTTCCACCGCAGTGATGACAAAAGTTGAAGGAGCGTGTTGGAAAATTTTTCTCAATCGACAAAAAATTCAAACGGTGATTGTGGTTTTCGTTTGGGAAACCCCATTCATTCCAAAATCAAATGTTAAAAATGTAGTGACATTTCGAACAACAATCACCTAGACTCTGATGGTATTATCGAACGTTCCGACAGGATTTGTTTTTTTGTAGTTCAAGGGTTACATGTTTGTTAGGTCCACGGGGGTACAAGAAGAGGAGATATTACTTACCTCCCTCCCAGCTCCAGAAGGCTCAGGTGCTCTCCTTTTCTCCTTGGCGATCCAGGCTGTGGGCGGTCTCTCAGCATCATCATGTACAGTGGCCAGCTATTACCCTGCATTGTATGTGGGGAGTATGCGACCATGGCCGGGGAGCCTACTGGAGCAAGTTGTAAGGTAAGTATTACTCCTCATCCCTGCGCCCCTAGACTGAGTAGTTAATCCTTGCAGTGCAAGGGGACCCCACAAAAGGTACAAAGTTTATTTTTAACCCAGGACCACAAGGCCGCAGTGCTCACCAGTAAGCCAAGCCATTATAACATCTAACAAAAGCAGGGCTTTTTTTCTGGCAGTACGCACCGGTGCGCAGGGCCAGCACCTACCGCCAGCCCTTTAATTTTTATTTTTTTGCAATCTAGAATCGCTAAAAAACCCGTAAAAAGGCACCCTTGCGGCAAGCGTTATCGCCATGCGCAGGGTGATGACACTTTTCTGTTGCAGTGTCCGCACACTTGCCATACAATGCGCAAGCGTCCGTACAGTAAGTGTGCAGACACGGTTCCAGAAGACAATAAACCTCATTGCCGGTGGCAATCTTGCACATGCTCAGTGTGTCCACGCTACCACAACCAAAATGGCCACCAGCATTGAGGTTTATTGTTGGCAGCCATCTTGGTTGTGGTACAGTGCGACCCTGATGGCCGCCACATGCTTTTTGTGGGCAAAAAGGTGGCTTGAGTACCGTCACCTTTAAAAAGCAATATCAAATCTCATAATGCACTTCTGAAATGGGCCGTACTTTAAAGAAGAACTCCGGGCATATCAAAAATGAACCCTTGCAGTGGAATCTTCTGCACTGAAAGGGTCAAGAGCTTGTACTGGTCTAGCATCTAAAATAAAAAAATATATACCCACCTGAACCTCGCTCCCATTTTGGTGAAAGACTGGTCCCCACAGCCTCTTCTTCCCCCAGGCCCCCGGTGGTGTAACGATCTGTGATGTTATCATATGCATTCACTTGCATTGGATGTGAGGATGCTGAGAGACATTCAGCGGCTGGAGTGGAGAGGAAGAGAGGTGAGCGGTCACCACCGCCGGACCGAGGATCGGGTGATTGTATCTTTTAGACCCTAGACCAAAACAAGCACTGCAAGGGTTAATTTTTCACATGCCCAGAAATTCTTCTTGAAAGCGTAAGATGAGACTTTTTTTCCCTTTAATTTCCTTCCACTGACACTGCTGAGAAAAGTACAAGCTGATCCTGAAGATGTTATTACAGTCTTTCCCCATGAATGCATAATGGAAACATTCACTTCTTTGAATCGATTCACCATAATACAAATTGAGGTGCTCACCCCTTTTAGCTGTGTGTTTAGAGAGCAGCAAGTGAGTAGCAGAGCCATGAAAACCAATGCGCTGTACGGCGTATATAAATACAGGCCAGCGGTTTATGTCGTGCATAATAGCTTTTAAATGTTTGTTCACACTGAAATAATCATGAAATAGATGATCATGCATTATGTATGTGGTGCTGCTCTGAGCTTGCTTGTGCATATTATATCTGTGACCTATAATTACCCACCAACAGCAAAGAGATGATGACATTGTTTCCTGGAAGCATGTACAATCGAATATTTCACCAGGGACCATTTCGCCGTCGCGGTACAACACATTACGAATCGCAGCCTTTGCCGTGAAGCCTTTTAAACATGGAAGGAATAATTCACCGACGTTATTGAAGTATGTGTTGTCGTTGGAAATAGAAGACGTGTTAGTGGAAATAGAAGACGTATTTTTACAGGATTAAATACTGGAGATATTTCCATACCATGTAGACCCCCATTAGTCCCCCTTCACATCTGTACTCTGCACCAACATACCTTGTAAGACAGACTTTCTCAACCAGGGTGCCTAAAGTGCCTTCTGGCTTTCACAGGGGTGCCTCAAAATTTTCACACAGCATTATGCCTCTGATGGGAAAGTCGCCCTATTGATGTAAACGGGGGCTTCTGCTTTGAAGAGGGTCTCCTGGTGTGAGTGGGAGGACTCTAATGTAAAGGGGACTCTTATGTGAATGGGGGCACTCTAACTGTGTTGTTGCGTGGGTTCCCCCACCGTTCACATGTAGCGAATTATCGCGCAATTTCCGCTGCGATATCGCGCATTTTTGCCGCCCGATATCGCGAGAAGTTGCCGGCTAATGCTATTCAATGGAGCTGTCTTAAATCCATTGAGGTTAAAGGAGAACTATGAGGTGAGTGCTCAGTAGATCGGGAAGTGAGCAAACACATACCAGTGTTCGCTCACTTCTTGATGCTTTACAGCTCTCTGCCGTGACAGGGGAGTGGCTGAATTCCCCCCTCCCTGCTCCGATCCTCCAGCGCTGACTGGCGCGGAATGGACGGGGGAGGGGGCGGGTACAGCTGGCTCTGCCTCTAGATAGGCAGAGCCAGCTGTCACTCACGCAGTTGGGCGGATCCAGACATAATTGCGGCGTCTCAGTATACTGAGCTTATGGTGGCGGGAGGACGCTAGTTTGTGTCCTCCCGTTACCCTAAGAAGAACTATGGGGAAAAGCCATAAAACAAGATTTTGTTTACTTTTAAAGGCTGCTGTGGCTGCAAAAAGGTTGATAAACACGGTAGTAAGACCTTGCGGTGCAATTTATTGCACCCCTAATGCTCCTTGCTGCACCGTGCGCTATTAATTGCATCAAATTGCACCAAAACGCATGGTAACAAAGTGCCATGTGTTTAGGTGCGATGCATGGTGGGAAAAAAAAGGCACAGGATTGCCAGGAATTGAATGAATGGGCACACAAAACCGTGCATTCACATGCATGTGCTGTTGCACCTGCACAAGTATGAATGGGGGCTTAAGGTTAATCCACTTAAAACGGATCATTCAGTGTTGGTCAGAGGTCAATGGGTTGAATCAGCAGCTGGTTTCCTATAAGCTTGTAGCAGAAATGTGTAAACCCGTCTACCTGGTAGGCTCAGCTGCACTTGTGTCTTCCTATTGTTGGACTTTCTATTCATTTTACAATATAGGGAGTGCTGCTTCAGGAGTAAGACTGCATGAGATACAGGTGAAACTCGAATAATTAGAATATCGTGCAAAAGTTAATTTATTTCACTAATGCAACTTAAAAGGTGAAACTAATATATGAGATAGACTCATTACATGCAAAGCAAGATAGTTCAAGCCGTGATTTGTCATAATTGTGATGATTATGGCTTACAGCTCATGAAAACCCAGATCCACAATCTCAGAAAATTTTTGGCAGTGTGGGCAGGTGCCAAGTCCTGCTGGAAAATGAAGTCAGCATCCCCATAGAGCTCGTCTGCGGAAGAAAGCATGAAGTGCTCCAAAATCTCCTGGTAGGCGGCTGCGTTGCATTAGTGAAATAAATGGACTTTTGCACGATATTCTAATTTTTCGAGTTTCACCTGTATGTGGGCAGAACTGGAAATGATTTGCATAGTTCAGTGATCTTCCCCCTCTTACCCCCTCCCTTATACTATGGTCCCTACATGATAAAGTGACAGTTGCTCTCGAAGTAATACGTCCTTGGTTGCTCCTTCTCCCCAGCCTGCTGATTGGACAGTAAAGGAGCTGAGAACACTGATGATGTCATCTTTGTGCTCTCCCCTCCTGTAAAGACTAAAGCATGGGAGATGTCGGGGCCATAGAGGGGGGTAAGTGGCATCAGGCTGGCACAGAGAGCATCCAACACTCCCAGAAGTGTGACAAGTAATTAGCGCTGTTTGTAGGACAACAGAAAAAGGAAAGGACAAAAGATGGCATCAGTTGTTGCTATGGCAGTACATTTACATGTTATGTTAAAGAGGAACTTCACCCTTATCTTGAAAATTATAACAAAGACACCTTTTGAATTTTTAGTAATGACAATCTACAAACTGCAGGCTTTTTATTTGTCACATACCCTATTCTTTTCCTCCCCATCCTTCTCACGGTGGCCATTTTTCACTGAGAGCAGATGAATCCATGAATCCATCTCCCTTTACTTCCTGGAACTCTGGGTCTGCGTCCCTGAACATGTGACACTGCATATCTATCTATCTATCTATCTATCTATCTACAGCCGTGAAATACCTGCCCATTCACTGATTTGGGCTTTCTCTTGGTTGACAGTTGTTCCTTATCTGATAGTTCTGCCTCTTGTCCATGGTCCACGTCACGTCCGATTTCAGGCAATAACCGGCTGCGCAGACAGAGCAATATTTTGATAGCCTTTTGAAAGCCACCATGTACATTCTTCCTGATTACTGCAGCTTTTTTGTAGTAGTTCTATATTATTTGCTTTAGCAGAAATGACCAATACTTTATTATAATATGTGGACAGAACAGTGGTTTAGTGGTTAGCAGTTCTGCATTGCAGCACGGGAGGTTCCTGGTTTGTATCCTGGTCAGGACACTATCTGCAAGGAGTTTGCAAGTGCTCCCTATGCTTGTGTGGGTTTCCTCTGGGTATAAGAAGTTATGGACACCGGCACTCCAAAGTAGAATAACGTCTTTTATTGACGTGTCATGCAACAATACACTTATTGCAACGTTTCGGGGTCACACAGGATCCCCTTCATCAGGCAGAACAAGTGAAAATTACAAACAGATATGGACAAGCATTTATACACATCCTTGTATGTGAGGAGACCAATACCACTGCCCAAAAGTGATCCTATGACGTCATTTCCCGCCACAATTCAAATTCCTCTGGGCACACCATTTTCCTCCCACACTCCAAAGACATGCTGGAAGGTTAAGTGGCTCCGGTCTAAATTGGCTCTTGTATGTATGCATGTGAGCTAGGGACCTTAGATTATAAGCTCCTTGAGGGCAGGGACTGAAGTGAATGAGCAGTATGTAAAGCGTTGGATAAATTATCAGCGCTATATAAATACTAGTAATAAACAATTGATGACCTACTCCATGGCACACATAAAAAGTACTAGTAAGTCACCTCTTCCTGTTTTTCACTTCTGAATTATACTAATCAATGTGGCCATTTCTGTCTTTGGCAGGTGACATCATCAGCCTCGGCGACAGGCAGCTGACGGTGATGCATATGCCGGGACACTCACGTGGAAGTATCTGCTTACATGATAGAGATCGGAAGGTCCTTTTCAGTGGAGATGTAGTGTATGATGGATCCATGATCGACTGGTTGCCTTACAGTAATATCTCCGAATATGTTAGATCCTGCGAGCGCCTCAAGGGTTTGGTGAACCGGGGTTTGGTGGACAGGGTGCTGCCAGGGCACTTCAACACATTTGGATCAGAAAGACTACACCGCTTGGCCTCCAACTACATCACGAATGCTGGACTGTGCCACAAGGTGTCAACGTGTGCAGTGAGGTCTATGGCAGGAATAGCACTTCGTGTAACCAATTCCAGGAGAACAACCTAAATGACTCGATTTGCCGTGCCAATCATAAACTAAACGGAAGGATTTCTATGCAAACATCTAATACCAAACACGATAACTTAGCATTCTGTACAGTATGTAGATGCCATTAATGCCTCCAATATGAGCTTATGTTATATCAAACTGCAAGCAAACCTGTAGGACAAACTGTATATATGAATTCATCGCATAACTTTCTCGGTAGGAGAAGCTTGACCTGATAGTTGCCTATTACTGAATTGGATATACTGATGCTTTATGCATTCAGAGTAATATTTGATGTTCTAAAATGCTGAGACATTTATATTCTGGGTAATATTTATACAGAAATGGTTTACAGTTGAACTCGGTAAAGCAAAGTACGCTATTGTTTTCTGTTTGATGTCTGTACAAGATTAGCTCTTACAGTTTAAATGGTTAAAATTGCCCCGATGGAGAGCCCACCTAGAGCGACCTTTTACTTTGCATGGAGGAGAGGTAGGTAACCTTGGCACTCCAGCTGTTGTGGAAGTCCCATAAGGCATTGCAAGACTCTAGATGGGATTTGTAGTTTCAACACAGCTGGAGTGCCAAGGTTGCCTACCCTTGAGGTATAGTAACATGGTTGCTTGGTACCAGGCACTGCTAAGGGTTAATACCTCCTCTGCACCACTGATAATTAACCTTTGCTCAGGACTGTGGGGGGGGGGAGGGGCCTGGAAATCAGCTGCCCATGGACTGAGCACGTACTATGGGAAGTAGGGGAAGTGTAATTGCACGTACTATGGGAAGTAGGGGAACTGTTAGGAGTGAGTAATTACTCACTCCTAACAGTGTATTCCTATCAAGCAGACCTTTTACATTGCTTAGTTCACTTTAAATATCTAAGGATCTATTCGCACCCAATGCGTTGCGGGTGAGCTGGCTGTTTTTTCCAGCACTGCCACAACGCAAGACGAGGCATTTTGCCTTGTTCCAGTTGGGCTCAGTTCACACAACCACATTGTGGTGGTGTACGCTGAAAAAAGTACGACATGGAAAAAAACTAGGGTTGCAACTAATGATTATTTTCATAATAGTTGGCCGATTTATTTTTTTGATTAATTGGATAAAATAAATCCCATCTTTAATTTAAAATAAAAAACACAATTGCAGTGTTTACTTCAGAATAAAACTGCATGCAAATTTTTTTGCAAACGCACGGCATTGTGATACCGTGCGTTTCAGTGTGGGCAATGACACTGTGGGTGGGAGGCGTGTTTGGTGTGCCATTGAAATTAATGGCACTGCAACGCACCTCCCGCAGCACAATTTTTCAGGCTGAAACCGGAAATGACTTTTTTTCCCCACCTTTTTATCATTTTTTTTTCTTTTAAAAAATTGTATTGTAAGCACATGGCGCTCCAGTAGCTTGAGCCAAAGAATGACAGCTGCCAGTGGCAAGATTCCGCAGTCGCCAGCTGAATGTAAATACAGCAGTTAGTGGGCGGGTGCAATAGCCAGCCTGCTATTGGCCATTTCAAACTGCAATAGTCAGTAGCAGACTGGCTATTGCACCCGCCCACTGCTTGCTGTGCCCTCCTCCCAGTATGGAGGAGAGACCTAAGGGATCCAACCAACTAATCGATAATGAGAATAGTTGACAACTATTCTCATTATCGATTAGTTGGTTGCAGCCCTAGAAAAAACAACTGCACTGTGCCCATAGAGCTTACTAAAATGTCACTGCATCAGCACTGTCGGGCACACGCACCCCAGCAACCGTGCAGTGTAATGTGGCTGCTGGTGTGAATGGGCCCTTGTAAACTTAAAGGACAAGTACACATATATGTTAAAAAACACTAAAATATATATGCACATTTACTTTTATCTGCACAAATATTTCATACTGTTTTGTTTTTCCATAAACTAAGCCCCCATTAAAACCTGAGCGCTGGGTTGCGTGTTTGCTGTAATTGCACGCAAGAGCATGTTCTTCCCTAAGGGAGGATGTGGCTGCATGCAATTACATGTCGTCATACGCACACCCCAACTTGCACATACGTGTGGGTCTGGGTGCCCGCACTTGGATGCCCGTCTGAATAAGCACTTAGTAACAACCCTCCCACTCTACCCTACCCCTGCTTCTCTTTCTTTTAGAAAAGGATTGTCTAGGTTGTGGATATGTGTTTCTTGTAAAGGAAGTAGCATATGGAACCAGCACTTGTGGTTGCAGTAGCAGTTACCTCTAGGTGATTGTACATCGCTCCTGCTGTCTTGTAGTGTGCCCCCAGATAACCAGACGTGCTCTGTTATGCTATCCTCAAGGAAATTGGCGCTTTGGCTTGCAGGTCCCGTGCTGGGCTTTTCTGTCGGTCCATCAATGTAATTGGGTCCTTACTGGTCTGGTCAATAGTGTAAGGGAATGTACAAACCAGTTTACCAATGGCTCATCAACTCACTGCTTAATGCAGAAAGAGCTCTTCACTTCCATGCTGCAGCCACACTGCCTAATCAAGTCAGCTTGCATAGTGTAGAGATAAGTGCCAGGGCACGCACTGCCTTACTATTGTGCAAGTAATCTGGATATATATTATGGGAGATTTTGCTGATCTTAGTGAAATTGTCAAAGCAAGAGTCTCATTTTTTTCAGTGTTTTATATTTATGAAAAATAGCTATTCTTTATAAAGTGTGAAATGCAAGGTGTGAGAATATTTTTGGAGGTTATTATATAATATTATAGTTACCAAAGTTATAAGAAAGCATTTGTATTCTTTAGGGATGCACCAATACCGATACTGGTGTCGATACCGTGTATTTGGTCGAGCACTTGTACTCACCCAAATGCTCGAATACTTAACCCCGATGCCGGAACTTCCGCTCAGAGGGAGATGTCCTCTGAATGGCAGTGCCGTCGGGGGAACATGTAGCCGGCTTCCCGGCCAATCGGGAAGCTGGTTTGTGTGTAATGACTTTGCCGCCCCCGGCTTCCTAATTGGCCTGGCAACCGGCTCCATGCTGTTAAGCCAGCTCCATGCTCCAGCTTCCCGGGCCAATCAGCATGGAGCCGGCCAAACAGCATGCAGCCGGCCAAACAGCATGGAGCTGACTTCCTGGGCTTCACGGGAAGTGGGCTCCACGCTAGCAGAAGGACCAGACTCGATATCGGCGAGTACGGAAAGATTAAGTATCTGTACTCTAAACCGAAAAATCTGTATCGGCGCATCCCTAGTATTCGTAAACAAAATCTATTTATCTCTATATAGAAATATATTGTATGCTATAACATGGTTTCACTAATGTATTTTATACAGACGCAGAGAACAAAATTGCAGAATGAATTGTCATGTGTATTCATTGTTTTCAAAGTATCTTTGTAAAGCTTTTTTTTTGTGTTTTTGCTACAATATAAACACAAATAAAAGAAGCTCTCTGTATCACGGATATTTCTTGTGTGATAGTGGCGTTGGATGACCTATAGCAGGGGGGCCCATTAGGTAGATCTTGATCTGCCAGTAGCTCTCAAAGCTGATGCTGGTAGATCACGGAGGGCGTGAATGGCGGCCCCTTTATTCCATTTTGGTATATTTATTTAGCTGTGCACACATGATTACCTATTAGTAGACATGTGCGATTCGTTTCGTTCCGAAAATAAATTCGTACGAGTTTTTGGAAATTCGGATGTATCCGAATTACAGATGTAACAAATTCCGAATCCGAATTGACTTTCACACCCGAATCCTGAAAAACAAAATAACACAAAATCCGAATCAAAACGAAACACATTTTTTGCCAGTGCACATGTCTACCTATTAGACTGAGTCTGCTGAGCCGAGCTCCCCAACACCTTTCTGGTGGATACTGGTGGCTGAAGTGCCATGTATTACATCAAAGAATAGTAGTTTACACAGCCTGTTGCCAAATACATCAAGGTGAGCCAGGAGAGAGAGACAGCCAGGGGAGAGAGAGCGAGGAGAGACAGCCAGGGGAGAGAACGAGGAGAGAGCAAGGAGTGACAGCCAGGGGAGAGAGAGTGAGGAGAGACAGCCAGGGGACAGAACGAGGAGAGAGCAAGGAGAGACAGCCAGGGGAGAGAGAGTGAGGAGAGACAGCCAGGGGAGAGAACGAGGAGAGAGCAAGGAGAGACAGCCAGGGGAGAGAGAGTGAGGAGAGACAGCCAGGGGAGAGAGCGAGGAGAGACAGCCAGGGGAGAGAGCGAGGAGAGACAGACAGGGGAGAGAGCGCGGAGGGACAGCCAGAGGAGAGACAGCCAGGGGAGAGAGAGCAAGGAGAGACAGCCAGGGGAGAGAGAGCGAGGAGAGACAGCCATGGGAGAGAGCAAGGAGAGAGAGCCAGGGGAGAGCAAGGAGAGACAGCCAGGAGAGTTGGAGAGACAGCCAGGAGAGAAAACGAGGAATGGCAGCCAGGAGAGATAGAGAGCAAGGAAAGACAGCTAGGAGAGAGATGAGAGGCAGCCAGGGGAGAGAGCAAGGAGAGAGACAGCCAGGGAAGAGAGCGAGGACAGACAGCCAGGAGAGAAAACGAGGAATGGCAGCCAGGAGAGATAGAGAGCGAGGAAAGACAGCCAGGAGAGAGATCAAAGAGTGACCGAAGAGAAATAGCCAGGAGAGAGATCAAGGAGAGACATCCAAGAGACCGGAGAGAAACAGCCAGGAGAGAAAACGAGGAATGACAGCCAGGAGAAAGAGCAAGAAGAGACAGCCAGGAGAGAGAGAACAAAGAGAGCAAGAAGAGACAGCCAGGAGAGAGAGAACAAAGAGAGCAAGAAGAGACAGCCAGGAGAGAGAGAACAAGGAGAGACAGCCCGGAGAGAGCGGGGGAGTGTTTTTTCCGTTGGTAGATCTCATGTAGCTCGCCATTTGAAAAGTAGATCTTAACACAAAATGTGTGGGCACCCCTGACCTATAGCATTTGGTTACCTCCAGTTTAGCATTATATGCAGTTGTTAGAAGCTAAATGGGTCAGATTTATTTGTTGATGAACTCCAGGGAACATTTTTCTTAACCCTTGCAGTGGGTCTACCCTCACACTGCAAGGGTTAAGTGCCCATTTTGTTCTAGGCTCAACAAAAAAAAAAAAAGGTTACACTCACCTGATCCTCGGAGCCGACTGGCTCCTATAGTGCTGCTTCCAGCCTCTCTTTTCTTACATGACATCGATGGTATGTCCCTCTGCGTCCTTACATCCTATACACTGTGTACAGAACGCAATGACTCACACCTTAGACTGCTGCTTTGGAGAGATGCTAGAAGGACCTGACTAAAGCTGCCCACACACCTTTACAATTTATCTGCAGATTTTCTGTGGTCAGATGGAAAAAGTGCAACGGATTGGCCCAGGTGGAGATTGCTCCATCCACAGTTAGGTGTAGATGGAGGAATATGTTGCACCTTTTCCATCTGACCACAGAAAATCTGCAGATAATTGTAAGGTGTATGGCCAGCTTAAGAACAAGCCGGCTCAGAGGATCAGGTGAGTATAACTTTTTGTTTTTGCGCCTAGAACAAAACGAGCACTTAACCCTTGCAGTGCGGGGTGTAGCCTCAGTGCAAGGGTTAAGAAGATTTTATCCCTGGCATTCTTTAAAGCAGAATTGAAACTCAAACTTTTTTTTTTTTCAGTGTTGGATGGAGTAAGGCTCTGTTGACACCTTTGCAATATGGAGGCGAGTGTGATACCGCACGTGATCACCGCAACACACCCTGCAGCACCTATAAGATGTCACATCGCAGAGGTGTGACTGGGGGTATAGTTTTTCCATCCCTGTCCCAGTCGCCTGTCTCCTCTTCTGCAGCAGAGGGGAACGGAGGCTGTATAACTTTTTTTTATTTTTCTCCCTGGAACAAGATGAGCAGTTAACCCTTGCAGTGCGGGGGTAGCCCCACTGCAAGGGTTAATACAAAATTGGCCCACGGTTCCTTTTAAGCCCTTCTCCAGGCAAAGAACCATTGCAATGGGGCTATCCCCGCAATGCAAGGGTTAAGTGCTTGCTTTTGTCTAGGATTCTGGAGTAAAGCAGATTTACTTATCTGATCCTCAGTCCCACTGGCTCCCTCAAGGCTGCTAGACAGGTCTGAACAGCCTCTCCTCCTCGGCCTTTGGTGGTCTAAGGACTGCTTACGTCATCGCGTCCAATGCAGGTTCCATAGACCAGCTTGCCAAGAGATGGGCTCTAAATCTGGTTGCTGAAATGTACCCATTACCCGCTGTTTGGCTACCAACAGACCATCTGCCGCTCCAAATAGCCCTTATATAGCATTCATATAGATGATCGCAAAATGCTGTATAGCTCTGACAATGATACAGATGGACAGCGGATTATCCTGTCAAAAGAGATTAAGACGGAGTACAGATAAGACACTAGCCCTGTCTATATCCGTCAAGCAACTTGCTCGTGCTAATTCTTATTAATCAGAAAACAACTACGAAGGTAGTCAGGCGTCTACATAGAGTGAAGAGTTTGGAGAAGGGAACAATCTATGCCAACATAGCTCATTGGTTTACCTCTACACAGACCATCCCCCCTTCAGTCTATCATGAATGCTGCTGCCAGACTTATCCACCTAACCAACCGCTCAGTGTCTGCAACCCCCCTCTGCCAATCACTACACTGGCTCCAATAGCCCAAAGGATACAATTCGAAATATTCACAATCGCTTACAAAGCCATCCACAACTCTGCCCCCGGCTATATCTCCAACCTGGTCTCAAAATATCACCCTAACCGTCCGCTCATCCCAAGACCACCTGCTTTCCAGCTCCCCTGTCATCTCCTCCCATGCTCGCCCCCAGGACTTCTCTAGAGTATCTCCCATTCTTTGGAACTCCTTACCCCAACCTGTCCATCTGTCTCCCACTCTGACTACCTTTCGGCGATCGCTAAGACTCATCTCTTCAGGGGAGCCTATCCCGCCTTAACCTAACCAATGAACTCTTTCTCATACAATTCATGCCCACCCAGCTACCAACTCATGTATCACTGGCCTCTCCCTCTTAGATTGTAAGCCCTCACGGGTAGGGCCCTCCTTACCATCTTGTCTTGTAATTATGTCGCGCTGCACAAACTGTTGGCGCTATGCAGTGGCGTCACAAGGGGGGTGCGGACCGCACCTGGGCGACACCAAAATGACTGACAGTCATTTTGGTGTCACCCCCTCTGAAAAATTGGGCACTCGGTCATGGACCGAGAGCCCGACAGCTGCAGGAGAGAGAAGGAGGGGACCCGGCGGCATACCTTATCCCGCCGGGTGAATGTCCCCTCCTCTCTCTGCCAGCGTCTATCACCAAGATGGCCGCCGGCAAGTATTTAAAAAGATAATCGCGCATGCGCAGTGACATCATTGCACACGTGTTGACGTTGCGGCAGGTGTCACCCGGTATCTGCTCCGGGTGACACGTGACCTCGGGACGGCTCTGACGCTATATAAATCCTGTATAATAATAATAACTGATTTGGAAAAATTCTCCAATTCAGCTCACTTTCCAGCTAAGCTATGTCGTCCTAGATTGTTCCCTTCTCCTGCCTTCTCCAAACTCTTCACCCTTCTGTGACTAACCCTGTGTACACATTTGCCTCCATCAAATGCAGTGCACTTTATGACCTGTGTGCTGCCTCAATGGTGAAGGACACTGCACATCGCATAGAAAACTACAATTAACAGAGCTGAGGGAATGCCACTAAGCAAGCCTGGTGCAGATCCGGGCAGACCATCTTAGAACAGACCACCGACAACTCAGCTACTGTTGTGTTCCCGCCTATTCACTTTGCCTTAGCGCCAGGCACTGGATCACCAGCATGGCGCTACAAACACAACGCCGAACACGTGAGTGGGCGGAGCCTTTCCGTGCCGCGGCTTAGCCAGTCCTCGCAGAGCATACGAAGCTCCGCCTTCTTTGAGCTCCAGCAATATGTTTGAGCTCCAGGTCAGTAACTGTCCCCGTGTTACACAAAACCAGAAGATTGGAGAAGTTCGGCGAATCACAGCAATAGGTAGCATGTGACAGCGGTGTTAGCCAATCACGTTACGTTATTACTTCCAAGCCGGTCTGGTTACCAAGGGGAAGTGACGAGATCTCAACCAATCACATGTGTCATAGAGTGTTTACTGTACGCTGTCAGGCCCGCCTGTAACCGTGTGCGGTTTGTCTTTCAGACCGGGCCGCCGGTGTAGGTGTCAGCGGACGGAGAAGACATGAATGTGCCGGTGAGGTAAGTGGTGGGCTGTAGAAGAGTGTACGCTGAGTGGAGGCAGCCCTGCCTTTGTATGTGGTTGTCACTGCTGCCATCTGTCACTTGTTTCCAGGGGCAGTCACAGGCAGAGTGGACAGTAAACATCATCCACTGAGCAAGGCCACACATGCTTCCACTGACCGCAATGAACATGTCACTGAAGGGCCAGCTTACTGGGCATTTGGATCTGTGCCAGCTTAATGTCAGGAATAACCATTTCACTGCCGGAGCGATTGGTTACATTTTCTGTGCGCATTAACATGATCTGACATTCTACACCTGACGATTACCTAAAATTTCTGCTTGAAGTACTTCTTTAATGAGACATATGTGAATGGGCCTTTAAGGTTTACTTCTACTGTACTTTAAGGGAGGTCTAGGCACATTCAGGCTTTGTAGTTAAACATGTTTTACTGCTTGTCACAAAAGGCAGGGTGACACATCCAATACTGTGTGATTCATTTAGAATGACACCCCAAAAAAGATTGTATAGTAGCAGCACAGCACACCAGAAAACATTGAGTCAATTTTGTACAAAGCAGTGCTTGATTGTGCGCATCTACCTGTATGGTCCCTTAGAATATCGGGTTTTCTTTTGCAGAACGGATTTGGCAGTTGACAAAACGAAAAAGAAGAAAAAAAGAGAACTAACAGAAGAACAGAAGCAAGAGATTAAAGATGCATTCGATCTGTTTGATACAGACAAAGACAAATCAATTGATTATCATGAATTAAAGGTAAGATACTAAAACATTAGGGGGATGAATCATTAAATAGGAGCTAAACCCCGTGATAATCCCAGTTCCCAATGTAATACTCGTTTTGGTGGTTCAACCATATAATTCACATCTTAATATCTTTAATATATTGAAAGTGGTTGTAAAGTCAAAACTCTTTTTCTTAGTTTTGGATATAGTAGGGAAGTGTCCTGCTAGGGAGATTTCCCTTCACGTCCGGTCTTAGAAACTTAACAGGAAGTTGGAGGAAATCTCCCCAAAGAGAGTGTACGTTACGTACATCATCATCTCTACGCCAGCCCCAGTAGAGTTATCTAAAATACAACTTTAATTTAGAGGGAGGTCGCTTTTACCTCTGAGATTCAAAATCCTAGTGCCAGTGCTCCCAGTTCAAAATAGACTTTTTTTTTTTGCACTGGAAACACTGGCACTATGATTTTGAATTTAATTTATATTCTAATTGAATTCCTGATAAAGCCATATTAATGGTGAAACATGGGCGTGGGTTGTAGGGATGTTGTATATTAGTTAGTGGGAGCGGGTGTGTAATAAATTGAAAATGAGAAACAAATAACGGAAACTGAGAAATGGAAGTTTGAGAGAAAGAAAGTGAAGTGGTAAAAGCAACTTCCCTCTAAATTGGGATTAGTGCTTGTAAAGCGAATGAAAGGGAATTCTAAAGATATTTTAAACAGAATTGAATTGTAAAGTTTTAATTTGTGTCACATGGTGACGAGGGAGCGTGGAGCCGGGGGGTGAGTCATTACACGCCATGCGGCTTACTTAACGGGACTTCCGGTATCGGCGAGTACCAAAAAAAAAAATTACCGAAAAAACGGTCTATCCCTACTGTCTACCTAGTCCAGGACTAACTGACTGAAATGAGGAACAGGGGTAGAAACGAGGTCCTCCTTGGGTATGACAGTTATGACAGTGCCTCTAATAATAAAAAGTCTTAACCAAGAACGTACTTATAAAGAAGAAACAGAATGCATATCTTTCCTGCCAGTCACATAGTTGAATGTAGCTCTGTTGCTGACACCTCTAGTGGCTTTTTCTGCTGACCTCCACATTACTACTGTCTCTTGCAGTGACATGGAGGTAAGCAAGAGGAACCATTGAGAGCTACTTGAGACCCAGGAGATCAAAACTCCTTAAAGTGTCCATTTTCCTTTAGACTTCAGCAATGGAGCAGCACTGCAGCCAGCAAGAGAAGTAAGTATTCTTCTTTATTGGTAAATGCTTGGTTCAGACCTTTTCATTATGAGACACTTTAAACACGCATTGGAATTGCTACATAATATTTGTGATGGATTACAAAGTTTCCAAATATCAATAATTCACAGAATAATTATGTATTAATATTCCCCAAAAATATGTTTGTTCTGTCTCCTATAAGTACAAAGAAATAGTAGTCTGGATCCAATATTAAAAACTCATATGGATATATGGCGTGGCTATAACCCATATGGATATATGGTGTGGCTATAACCCATATGGATATATGGCGTGGCTATAACCCATATGGATATATGGCGTGGCTATAACCCATATGGATATATGGCGTGGCTATAACCCATATGGATATAAGACGTGGCTGTAACCCATATGGATATATGACGTGGCTATAACCCATATGGATATATGACGTGGCTATAACCCATATGGATATAAGACGTGGCTGTAACCCATATGGATATATGACGTGGCTATAACCCATATGGATATAAGACGTGGCTATAACCCATATGGATATAAGACGTGGCTGTAACCCATATGGATATATGGCGTGGTACGTGTAAATCATGTAATAAAATGCAGTTCTTATAGATCTGAATGTAGAGGTATATATCTGCTTGATTTGACTCTAGATAGACATGGTTAAAGTTTTAAAGAACAGATGGTTGTACGGACTTCTGATATTGGCAGGTGGCGATGCGAGCTTTGGGGTTTGATGTGAAGAAAGCAGATGTTCTAAAAATCCTAAAGGATTACGACAGTGAAGCAACAGGGAAAATTTCTTTTGATGACTTTAATGAAGTTGGTAAGTGCTGTCTTACCTTATTATTGATTGATTTATTTTTACTTTACAATGACTGAATAGTTCCTTAAATTAAAGGAGGTTTCTACTTTTATTTAACACCTCTCTGTCTCCCTGCTATTGTTCAGTAATAGAGGCTGCCCTTTGGTGGACTGAATTATATAGTACTTGTCTGACCCAGTGCCAATAATACAAAACATGTTATTCTGTATTATCATATACTTCCCATTTATACTGTTTGCCACATTCACTGATAATCATTTGTTGGTAGACCTTACTCCTACAGGCATAACATCTCAGCAGATTACAGACTGATAGGAGAGGAAGTTAGCACAAATACAACCTTTGTAGTATAATGAAACGCAGGCCATCTAGAAATCTATCTCTCTTCTTCCTTTTCAGCACTTGACCTCTGGGAAATAGCGTGCCTAAGGTTTATTTTTTGGGTCATATGTGATCTGGCAATAGTCGTCACTGCTATTACTCCAGTTTTTGCATTGAGGTTGGTACCTCAGTGCCTCTTACTTAAAGGAGAACTATGACGCGAGTGAAAATCAGTCATCCTCATAGTTCGTGCCGACGTGTGACAATGAAACTGTCACACGTCGGCTCAATAGATTGGGAAGTGAGCAAACGCATACCGTCGCTCGCTCACTTCTCGATCATCTCTCTGCAGAGAGCCGTGACTGTCAGTCACCGCTCCCCGCAGGGATCCCCTCTCCCATCCTCCAACGCTGACTGGAGGAGAGGGCAGGTACAGCTGGCTCTGACTCTAGATAGGAAGAGCAGCTGTCACTCACACAGCTGGGTGGATCTCGACAGCATTGTCGGGATCCGTCCCGGCTGCGGCTGTCTCAGTATACCACTGTAGCTCACGATATACTGAGCTTTGGGTCACGGGAGGACGCTAGTATATGTCCTCCCGTGACCCTTAAGCGAACTATGGGGAAAAACACTTACCCCATAGTTCTCTTTTAATGCACAGGCAAGGGTAAAAGTCAGATCATATGGTGGTCTGTATCAGTTAACGTTGTAGCCTTTCATAGTATGAGGTTTAGAGCGTTGGTGGTGCCTGCTTTCACTGTGTTGCTGATTTACACAAGCTGCAGCAAAAATTATATACTGTAGTTTAGTGAGAAATTGGTTATCAAGAACTCTTGATGCACTGTAAGGTCCCATTCACACTATTGCGGTGCGGTAACACAGGCTGGTGCGAAGCCGTGCTTTGGACGTGCATTGCAGTGTAATGCACAGCAGCGTACAAACGTGTGTTACGGTGCACTGCCAAAAATGCTACAAAACCCTTTTTTGCTGCTTTTAGGCTCTTTAGAAAGCTCATTTGGTCTACCCTAAAGCACCGTATGGCTGTTACTACTTATTTGACTGCTCCAGATCAGTCAGCCAGCCGTGTGGTACTTGGTGAGGCCTAGGTCTACCTTATACTAAAGTATACTAAGCCATGCTGATTTAATATGGATTAGGGCCCACTTCTGTCAGCTCCTGATCGGATGCTGGCTTTGTAGAATGCAAAACTGTTCTCCCTTCAAGAGGTGGGAAAGAGTGTGCGGAGTACCTGGAAGAGACTCTTCTAACAACCAATACAGCTGTGTTGTGATAGTGTACGTGGAAGCACATGTGGTAACCATTACTAGTACAGATTCTAGGACAAGGGTAGGCAACCTTGGCACCCTAAAGTCTGCTTCTGGGAGATACCTGTGGCTGTCAGTCCTGCAACACCTCCCAGGACTTGTAGCTCCACAACAGCTGCTTGCTGGAGTTGTCTAGTTATTCTAGGAGCACATTACTAGGAATGTGATGGTGGTTTACGTCAGACCAGAGACTGAGAATCCACGTACTAGTGTATGCAGTCATAGTAAGTTAGCTGCTCTTTTTGTCCCTTTGCAGTCCAGTAATTTACACAGCTGTTGAATATCCAGTTGAGATTTATGAACGAGTCAGACTGGTCAGTGGTGGCGTTCCAGTGTTGAATGGAAGGGACTTGTTGCACTGATCAGCAGTTATACAAGTGAGAAGAAAAAGGACCAAGGATGCTAGAATGCGCAGAGCTGCCATCTTTTTGTTTTTGTTGGGTCACAGCTGATGATACAATACAATATTGTGATTACCTTTAACAAGAATAAACATTAGCAGAAAGAGTAGATTATCTGGGCACGCTACATTTTAGCTGATCATGATAGATAGTATTCAGATTCACTTTTACCGTACTAGATTATTAGTATGTTCTGCATAGGGCTGCAACAACTAATCGACATAATCGATTATAATCGATTATTGAAAAAGTTGTCAACTTTTTCAATCATCGATTAATCGGCTTCTGATTGGTTGGCCCTGTTCACGTCTCCACAGACGCTGTTCGCCACACCTCCTCCTCCCCACCTCACGCTCTCCACTGCCAGACCCGCCCACCCGCATCCACGCTCCACACAGCGCGCCTCCTCCCTGCGCCTCACGCTCACTGCCCGCCCAAATCCACGATCGGCACTGGGACACGGGGAGAAGAAGTAAGGAGCAGGTGTGGGCGGATGACCGCCACCGATAGACAGGCCCGATCTCAGAAACAAGTTGCTGGAAGACTGCTCAGGTAAGCCTTCCCCTCCCCACACATGGTGCTCTATAATGTATCGCTGGGATTTGTATTCCTCTATAACTGATGGTACATTGTACTCTATATTATACAGAGCAATGCACCATCAGCTATAGAGGACTACAAATCCCAGCAATACATTGTACACTGTATGTATAATCTATTGCTGGGATTTGTTGTATCCCTATACAGCTGGTGGTATTCTGCATTAATAATACATTATACTGCGCAATGCAGAATACCACCAGCTATAGAGGACTACAAATCCCAGCAATACATTATACAGCACAATGCCGAACACCACCAGCTATAGAGGACTACAACACCCAGCAATACATTATAGTTGGCGGTATTCTGCATTGCGCTGTATAATGTACTATTGCTGGGATTTGTAGTCCTCTATAGCCGGTGCCATTCTGCATTCATTTCTGTATAATTTTACACTTTTCATTTCCCTATATTGCACACCACACTTTTTTTTTTCTTCCACCGCTCCAAGCTCGCTCCTGTGATACACTGCAATCTCAATACAAACTAGTAGTCCATCATTGGAGCCATTCTTTAAAAAAAATAAATATTTTTTAACCGATTTAATCGAACGTAATAATCGGCTAACTAATCGATTTTGAAAATAATCGTTAGCTGCAGCTCTAGTTCTGCAGTACATTTCTATAAATCTTTTCCTGATAATATAGTTACAGATTTGATATTAGACCGTGACCCCCAAGAAGAGATGCTCAAAGCTTTTAAACTGTTTGACGATGATGACTCAGGAAAAATTAACTTGCGGAATCTCCGTCGAGTTGCCCGGGAACTTGGAGAAAATATGAGTGATGAAGAGCTGCGGGCTATGATTGATGAATTTGACAAAGATGGTGATGGTGAAAGTAAGTTAGACGTGTTAAACTTTGTGTTTTTGACACCCGATAATCAAGAGAGAACATTTCTTTTTTATATCTGTTGTTTTTGTAGGTAAGAGTATGCACAGTAGTGATTTCAATATCAATAATGCTGATTTCTCTGTGTTCTGATTCCAGATGAATGTACACTGCATGGTATTTATCACTAGTATAATTTTCATATAGATAGATATATCCGTTAACTAATTTTGATGTATTGTGGTAAAAGAAAAAAAACAATACCTTGCACAAATGTGCCACAATCATGTCCTTTTTAGGTACACGCAGGTTTAATAAATGATCTATAAAATGATTCATTACAATTAATTAATGATTCATTACAATAATGCCCCGTCCCTATGTACATGTAGATATTTAATGGAGACCCAAAGTGCAAAATTTTGCTTGCAGGGAAAGAGACGAATGTAACAGCTACATATGACATTTAGTATGTGTGAATGGAGTTTGATGTTTGGGAGCTCACGGAGCACTCGCACAGCGTTTATCCATCAACAAAAAGTCTTTATTTTTCTTTTAACAGCAGGTAATCAGTAAGCCCAACATAAAGAAAGATTGTCTTCAGCAGAATATACATATATTGGCTCACCAATCACCAAGTTGTCTCACACACTCGCGGTGTCCCAGTTTTTCAATAGTTTTCTATTGCAGCACTGCTGCTCCGGCCTCAATCCACAGGGTCACGGTCTGGTTCCTCCAGACAACCTCAATACTGTGCTATCCTGCAGCTCCCTGCTGCACTGGCCTCCACACTGACTCCCAGGTGGCAATCTCCTGTCTCCCAGGTGGGGCCCTGAACACATCCCAGCACCCTCTTCATGAGGGATGTACACAGGTGCACAATCACTATTAAGGCATGGACCCATGGAATGGAGATTTCGTCCCACCCAGAGCTCTAAGAAATCTCCTGGCTCCAGAATCCCGACTAGGATCCAGAAAACAAGGAAAGGACTGAAAAGGCAGTCCTTTCCTGGTACAAGAAATTTATGCCTGGAGCCACTCAGCCCCTCTGGCTGAGAATCCTGGGTCACTTTGAGGCCACATAACACAGTGGTATTGCCACGCAATGCCACAGGAGATAAAGGTAAACTTATAAATAGGGATGCACCGATATATTGGCCGCCAAAACATATCGGCCAAAAATTGCACTTTTGTCAAAATGCCAAAAGTGCCATTTTTGTGGTAGATACAGCGGTGCATACATTCTTTCTCTCCTCTCCACTGTGCGCTGCTCTGTGTCCCAGCGGGGAGGAGAGAAACTGTCACAGGCGGCCAAGCGCTGCGGGAGGAGAGTGCTGTGAGCGGCTGGCATCTCTCCTCCCACACCACTCGGCCTCCTATCACAGATCGGGACAGCAGTGGGGGCAGAGACAGCCAGCGCTGTCACATGAGGCTGAGCTCTCCTCCCTGTTCCGCTCGCTCAGCCTCCTGTGACTGTACGTCTCACATCTGTGGAATGGTTACTGTCGGGATACTATGACTGCTTGATAATTTAATTTATTTTTTGATTTTTGTTTATTATTAAGCTGCTCCAAACCTAGGAACAGCCAAAAATATCCTTAGTGATACTGATCCTGAAGTGCTGATTCTGCAGCATTTCAGGCTCAGATCTCACTAAAAGCTTCTGATCATTCCCAGAAAGATCAGAAGTCTGATACAATGTTTCAGCAAATAAATATTGTTACATATTTCTGTGCTGAAGAATGCATTGTAACAAACAACCTGTACATATTGGGAAGTTACAATCTCTACAGAGCTGTCAAAACTGAAATAGCTATTTCAGCTGTCAAATACCGATTTGCTGATAGCGATCCAGTATTTGTAACCACTAAATTCTTTCATTAATGGATGCCCTCAATACTGAGTCTCAAATAGCTGCTCACGTACAGTGTATGTGAGCAGTCATTTAGGCACTTCACGCTGGAGACGTACAGTGTATGTGAGCAGTCATTTGGGCAATTCACGATGGAGACGTACAGTGTATGTGAGCAGTCATTTGGGCAATTCACGATGGAGACATACAGTGTATGTGAGCAGTCATTTGGGCAATTCACGATGGAGACATACAGTGTATGTGAGCAGTCATTTGGGCAATTCACGATGGAGACATACAGTGTATGTGAGCAGTCATTTGGGCAATTCACGATGGAGACGTACAGTGTATGTGAGCAGTCATTTGGGCAATTCACGATCGAGACGTACAGTGTATGTGAGCAGTCATTTGGGCACTTCACGATGGAGTCGTGAAGGAGTTAAACTACAGACGAAGTCACAATAGAGATCAACAAATTGCAGTTCATAGTGCAGTCCCTGTGACAACATTGCAGTTGCTTAATAACCACATTGACCTATCTGTAAATGAACCCTTACCCGTGTTGCAAATTACTAATTAGTACTGGAATGATGTCTAAAAATATCCTTTATTTTGTGTGTACAGTAAATATAGAAGAATTCATTACCATAATGACTGGCGACATTTAACCTGAAGCCGAAGAGCCGTTTGTCTGCGTGTCACAAGTTACCAGCAGCAGGAATGATTGAGAACACTTTCATTATGGACCAATTCTGATGCGGAAGTCAGTATTTTGTAGCATATCCATGTCACGTTGGAATTTTTCTCAATTTTGAGTACAGTTCTATTTGTAAAATAGTTTTTTTTTAATGCAGTTGTAATTAAATTGCAAAATACTTTGTAAACTGGTGTGGTTGCTGTTTTCCTTTATCATGGTTCAGTTACAGTACAATTTCTCATACACTTATTATTATACAGGATTTATATAGCGCCAACAGTTTGCGCAGCGCTTTACAATATAAGGAAGACATTACGGGATAATATTAGTAGACATGCGTTGCAGAAGACATATAGAGGAGCTGGAAGTTTCACACCCCAGGTTTCAAATGCAAGAAAAAAAAGGGTATTTCCACAGTGGGGTGTGCGAAGACCCAGAGGGGAAAAGAAAAAAAGGGGGCTTTTAAGAAACAAGTCCAGACCTCGTGTATAAAAATCCCAGATGTCTTTCCCAGACATCTGGGATGTCTGGGAAAGAAACAGCAACACCACACACGGCAAGAGCAGAACTTCACTACCTCTAAGTCTAGTATGCCGGCTGCCTGTTTTTCCTGAAGACTACAGGGTGCTGTCTCCGACGCGATCCCTCCATTTGTGTTTACCTGTGGCGGTTCATGCCACAGGTAAACACGGTATCGTCACCATTCGGTGAACCTGCATTTGTAAAAGCATTTTTATTGATGATTTTGTATTCCGTTTTTTATCTTAAATAATGTATACAACGATTTATTGAATAAATGTACTTCTAAGATTTTTATACATGAGGTCTGGACTTGTTTCTTAAAAGCCCCCTTTTTTTCTTTTCCCCTCTGGGTCCTCGCACACCCCACTGTGGAAATACCCTTTTTTTTCTTGCTAAGGAAGACATTACAATACAATTCAAGACAAGATGGTAAGGAGGGCCCTGACCGTGGGGGCCTACAATCTAAAGAGAGGGGGAAGTGATACATGAGGAGGTAGCTGTGTAGGGATGAATTGTTTGAGAAAGTGATAGTTCAGTGGTTAGGTTGAGGTGGGATAGGCTTCCCTGAAGAGATGAGTCTTAAAGGATCACCTAAAGGCAGTCAGAGTGGGAGACAGACAGACAGGTTGGAGTAAAGAGTTCCAGAGGATGGGAGAGACTCTAGTGAAGTCTTGGGGGCGAGCATGGGAGGAGTTGACGAGGGATCTGGAATGCAGGAGGTCTCTGGAGGAGACGGTTAGGGTGATACTTTGAGACCAGGTTGGAGATATAGCCGGGGGCAGAGTTGTGGATGGCTTTGTAACTGATTGTTAATATTTTGAATTTTATCCTTTGGGCTATTGGAAGCCAGTGCAGGGATTGGCAGAGGGGGGTAGCAGACACTGAGCGTTTGGTTAGGTGGATGAGTCTAGCAGCTGCATTCATGATAGACTGAAGGGGGGATAGCCTGTGTAGAGGAAGGCCAATGAGGAGGGAGTTACAATAGTCAAGACGAGATATAACAAGGGAGTGGATGAGTAGTTTTGCGGTTTCATTGGTGAAGAAGGGGTGTATTTTGGAGATGTTACGAAGGTGAAGGCGGCAGGATTTGGATAGCGATTGGATGTTACATAGTTACATAGTATTTGAGGTTGAATAAAGACATACGTCCATCAAGTCCAACCTATTAGGATCTCATTCTAGGAGTACCTGTACCCCTGTATATTACCTGTACCCCTGTCTAAGACGGTCCCTTAAGAAATCGTCCAAAAGTTTCTTGAACAATTCCACATTATTTGCTGAAATCACCGCCTGTGGCAGTGAGTTCCAGACCCTAACTGATCTTACTGTGAAGAACCCCCTTCGCCCCTTGTACTGGAATTTTTTTTCCTCTAATTTTAGGTGGTGGCCTCTAGTTTTTGTAACGGAGTTAATTTTAAACAGTTTATCGCTAATGTTGCTACCACCATTGAACATTTTGTACATGGAAATCATATCCCCCCTTAATCTCCTCACCTCTAATGTGAGGGAAGAAAGGTGAAGTCC
This sequence comes from Nanorana parkeri, assembly GCF_000935625.1. Classification (NCBI taxonomy): domain Eukaryota; kingdom Metazoa; phylum Chordata; class Amphibia; order Anura; family Dicroglossidae; genus Nanorana; species Nanorana parkeri. Next base: position 1,003,133 of record NW_017306652.1, on the reverse strand, counting down.
AAGTCAAGGATGACACCTAGCACTTCTATACATCCGCAGTCATACAGTATGTACTGTAACTACAGTATAATCAATTCACATAAGCAGAAAACACTGGGAGGGGAATTTATTAAAACTGGAGCAGACAAAATCTGGAGCAGCTTCCCTCTTCAGTTTGTTCAGTTAAGATTTGAAAATGAAAGAGAAAGGCTGATTGGTTGCCATGCACAGCTGCTCCAGATTTTGTCTGCTCCAGTTTCGATAAATTCTTCTCGCAGTATTTTCATGACCGTGCCTAATTTACTAATCTAAATCACATTTTTTTTTTTAGATTTACCTTTGTTTTTTGTGGAAGTGATTTTTACTTTACTTTATGTATCTAAACCCAAGTACAAATATTTTGTGTAATGTAGCTTACTAGTCCTAAGAGGTAATGGCTGCATGCGTTTTATTGGCTTTTTTTTTTTTCCTGGGATCCTGCCACTAACACTTGTAAAGAAGAACTCCAGGCAACATTTTTATCAACCCTTGAAGTTGGGCTACCCACGCACTGCAAGGGTTAACTGCTCGTTTTTGTCTACGGAGGAAAATAAAAAAAGTTATACTGACCCAAACCTCAGAGATGGCCGGCTGTCACAGTGCTCCCTCCTGCCTGTCTCCCCCTACACTGCAGAGATGGTTTGTCCCTCAGCATCCTCACATCCTATACACATTATATAGAACGTGATGCCTACCACTTACTGAAGATGCAGACATTTTTATTATTGTGATACAAACAAGAACTAAGACAAAAATAAAACAGAAAAATTGAGCGTGAATAACTATTCACCCCCCTAAAGTCAATACTTTGGAGAGCCACCTTTTGCATCAATTACAGCTGCAAGTCTCTTGGGGTTTGTCGTCTAGCCACTGGAATGTTTGCCCAGTTTTCAAGGCAAAAGTGCTCCGGCTCCTTCAAGTTGGATGGGTTTTGCTGGTGAACAGCAATCTAAGTCATGCCACAGATTCTCAATTGGATTGAGGTCTGGGCTTTGACTAGGCCATTTCAAGACATTTAAATGTTTCCCCTTAAACCATTGCAGTGTTGCTTTAGCAGTATGCTTAAGGTGGCCATACACCTTGCGATTATCGGACGAAACTTTCCGTCTGATGATTGAATAGTCGTACGATTTTCGTACGGCAGCCCCATCCTGCCCCGATGATCGCAAGATTAATTGAGCCGTAATTAACGAAAAGCACCTGGACGAAATGCGGTAATTGATTTGCCGTATTTTCGCAAGCGCAGTGTAGATCGTACGACTTTTGACGTACGGAAACGCCAGCAACCTTACGACAATCGTACGATCTGGCAAAGTTTTCAAACATGCTTGACCGTCAAAAGTCGTACGATTGTACAGTACTGTCGGTCAGACTTGTAAAGAAGAACTCCAGGCAACATTTTTATCAACCCTTGAAGTTGGGCTACCCACGCACTGCAAGGGTTAACTGCTCGTTTTTGTCTACGGAGGAAAATAAAAAAAGTTATACTGACCCAAACCTCAGAGATGGCCGGCTGTCACAGTGCTCCCTCCTGCCTGTCTCCCCCTACACTGCAGAGATGGTTTGTCCCTCAGCATCCTCACATCCTATACACATTATATAGAACGTGATGCCTACCACTTACTGAAGATGCAGACATTTTTATTATTGTGATACAAACAAGAACTAAGACAAAAATAAAACAGAAAAATTGAGCGTGAATAACTATTCACCCCCCTAAAGTCAATACTTTGGAGAGCCACCTTTTGCATCAATTACAGCTGCAAGTCTCTTGGGGTTTGTCGTCTAGCCACTGGAATGTTTGCCCAGTTTTCAAGGCAAAAGTGCTCCGGCTCCTTCAAGTTGGATGGGTTTTGCTGGTGAACAGCAATCTAAGTCATGCCACAGATTCTCAATTGGATTGAGGTCTGGGCTTTGACTAGGCCATTTCAAGACATTTAAATGTTTCCCCTTAAACCATTGCAGTGTTGCTTTAGCAGTATGCTTAAGGTGGCCATACACCTTGCGATTATCGGACGAAACTTTCCGTCTGATGATTGAATAGTCGTACGATTTTCGTACGGCAGCCCCATCCTGCCCCGATGATCGCAAGATTAATTGAGCCGTAATTAACGAAAAGCACCTGGACGAAATGCGGTAATTGATTTGCCGTATTTTCGCAAGCGCAGTGTAGATCGTACGACTTTTGACGTACGGAAACGCCAGCAACCTTACGACAATCGTACGATCTGGCAAAGTTTTCAAACATGCTTGACCGTCAAAAGTCGTACGATTGTACAGTACTGTCGGTCAGACACTGCAATGCACACATACGATTATCGGCCGAAAAGTCGCTCGCATACGAAAATCGTACGATAATCGTAAGGTGTATGGGCACCTTTAGGGTCATTGTCCTGCTGAAAGGGGAACCTCCGTCCCAGTCTCAAATTTTCTCTATCTGACTGAAAAAGGTTTCCCTCAGGAATTTCCCTGCATCCAGCGCCATCCATCATTCCTTCAATTCTGACCAGTTTGCCAGTCCATGTTGATGAAAAACATCCCCACAGCATGATGCTGCCACCACCATGCTTTACTGCGAGGATGGTGTCTCGGGGGTGATGAGAGGTCTTGGGTTTGCGCCAGACATAGCGCTTTCCTTGAAGGCCAAAAAGCTCAATTTTAGTCTCGTCTGACCAGAGAATTCCTTCTTTCATATCTCTGGGGAGTCTCCCACGTGCATTTTGGCAAATATCAAATGTGTTTGCTTATATTTTCTGTAAGCAATGGCTTTTTTTTCTGGCCATTCTTCCATGAAGGCCAGCTCTGTTTAGTGTATGGCTTAAAGTGATCCTATGGACAGATACTCCAATCTCCACCGTGGAGCTTTGTATCTCCCTCATGGTTATCTTTGGGCTGTTTGTTGCCTCTCTGATTAATGCCCTCCTTATCTGGTCCGTGAGTTTTGGTGGGCGGCCCTCTCTTGGCAAATTTGTTGTGGTGCCACATTCTTTCCATTTTCTGATAATGGATTTAATGGTGCTCCGTAGGACATTTTCTTTTTTTTTTTAACCCAACCCCGATCTGTACTTCTCCACAGCCCTGAACAGTGTGGAGAGCTCCTTGGTCTTCATGGTGCTGCTTGCTCAGTGGGGTTGCAGACTCTGGTGGGGCCTTTCAGAATACAATGCGCCATGCCACAGTGCTCGTATTGTGCAGGAGTGGTTTCAAGAACATGAGGGAGACTTTACCTTGCTTAGGTGGACCCCACAATCACCAGATCTCAATCCAATTGAGCATTTGTGGGACGAAGTTGAAAGAGCCATCAGGCAGCTGGTTCCACAACAATCAAATCTCACAGAACTCTGGACAGTGCTATTCATCAAGCATGGCGTCAGATTCCTCGCATCACCTTTCAACATCTCGTGGAGTCAATGCCAAGAAGAATCGCCGCAGTATTGAAGGCAAAAGGTGGCCCAACGAAGTACTGATGGGGTGGTCATAATAATCTGGCCACTCAGTGTATATACACACACACGTGGTCTATTCAAAAAAGAGTGAAGAGTTTGTAGAAGGCAGGAAGGAGAAGTGAACAATCTAGGACAACATAGCTGAACTGCAAAGTGAGCTGAATTGGAGAATCTTTCAAATCAGCTATGTTGTCCTAGATTGTTCCCTTCTCCTGCCTTCTCCAAACTCTCCACCCTTTTGTGAGTAACACTGTTAGATTGCACACAGGTGATCTTCACTTAACTAATTATGTGACTTCTGAAGTAACTGGTTGCACCAGATCTTATGTAGAGACCTAATAGCAAAGGGGGTGAATACATATGCACAAAACACTTTTCCATTTTTTTTTATTTTTTATATTTTTTGAAAAAAGTTATTTTCTTGATATCACTTCACCATTTTGGACTATTTTGTGTATGTCCATTACATGTATTCCAAATAAAAATCCAGTTTAATTACAACTGGTAATGGCACAAAATAGGAAACTCCCAAGGGACGAATACTTTTGCATGTCACTGTATACTGTATATTTAAACAAAAATGAAATGCATGAATTGACTTAAAAATGGCACAGTACATGTTACATTTCCTTATCCTCTGGTTAAAATTTTGTGAATTAGGCCTTTTATCTTGTTAATGGCCTCATGTAATACCCTCCACAGAGGGAGAGGGAGGACCAGTTCCAGGTGACTATTAAGTTCTTCTACAGTGTTAAACCCCCCCCTTCCTGTCCAGGCCATTTTTAATGCAACGCCGTACCTAAATTAATTTGATACCATTTTTAGGGACAGATAAAGTTTTGGTGGTACTTAATCACCACTGGGGTTTTATTTTTTACTATATAAAAAAAAGTAGTGAAAATGTAAGAAAACAAAACAAAACTTTTCACTACATTATGTTGTGAACATTTATTATTACCCAATTTTTTTGGTAAAATATAGAAGATGGGGTCACGTCAGGTAAATAAACACCAAACATGTCAAGCCTTAAAATTGTGTGCACCCGCAAAATCACAAAAAACGACCATATCCAAAATTGGCCATAGGCGACGATTTAAAAGCATTTACTGCTCCTCCATTTACTGTTAACAGTAATTGTTAGCCCTAGAATTATTGCTCACAGTTCGACGTTCGCAGAGATGTGCAGCACAATGGGTACAATGGTCATTTTTGCATGTAGGCACCCCCGACGCATGTTTGTGTACATGGGGCAGAGGACTTTAAACATATTTTGTGGTTTATTTTTTTATATATGTGGCTTTCATTTTTATATGTGAGAAAATGTTTTATGTGACTTTCATTTTTCAAAACCTTTTTTTTTACACTTAAAGTGACATTAAACCCTCAGATTTTTTAATATAAACCAATACTGTAATGTGCGCCTTACTGTAATCCATGGTTGTTTCCCTTCTCTTTGCTGCTCTTCCTTTTAAATCCGTATCTCTTCTCATGCTTGGGCAGAACTTCCCTTTGCAGCTGAGTGCCTCTTCCTGTATTGCTGGCTCAGGTTGAGAACCTACACACAGACACCATGCATCCATGCAGTCTGCTGCAAAACAGAAGTTCTCCCCCAGCATGAGAACAGATACAGATTTAAAAGGAAGAGCAGCCAAGAGAAGGGAAACAACCATGGATTACAGTAAGGCGCACATTACAGTATTGTTTTATGTTAAAAAATCAGAGGGTTTAATGTCACTTTAACTTTATTGCTATCACATAGGGGGCTATGTGATAGCAAATATACAGTGACAAGTCCTCTTTATGGAGACATCAGGGGTCTTTTAGCCCCCTAATGTCACCTAGAGACCCCTAAAGAAGCCAATGAAGCAGAGACCTGCTTCACCAGCTTCTCTCTGGGTACAGAAGCCGAAGAAATAACAGTTGAAGGCAGAAGTGGGGTAATATACATAACTTCCACATTCAGATATCGTAGGGGAGATCAGCGGGAGATTGAGTGCTGAACTCCCTCCTATCTCCGTTCAGAGAGCCGCCTTGCTGGTCCCGGGCTCACATGGGGACAGTGGAGCCTGGGATAAGCGGGGGGGGGGCACCACACACTGCAACACAACAAACAAGTGATCGTGCGGCTAAAGAGCCGGCTGTTTAAATTGCAAACAGTTTCCCGCTCATGTGCATGAGTGGGAACAGGAGTCAACATTTTACAAACGCCCATCTGCATTTAAGAAGCCACCAGCTTTAGTTGTAACTAAACGGCCCGAACGAGAAGTGGTTAAAGTCAAAAGGGTCGCGGCCATCTTGAATGAATGCAGACACGGTCCTGTGTGCGGCGGTGGAAGATGGCAGACACATGTACTCGTTTTAGACATCCGAGCATTTGCACGAGTACGAGTACTCATGCAAATACTCGGTATCGCGGCCGATACCGATGCTTGTATCGGTATCGGTGCATCCCTAGTTTTAAGCTATTTCAGATACTGAAGTCACTTCAATGAATGCTTTTTCTTGAATGTTTAAAAGTTTTAGCTTCCTGCAGAATCAGCTGGTCTCCTGAGCACTGGCCCTGATATCCTGTTTTAGGGTGGCCCCTTTACCTTGCAGGGTCCTATGGAGCCAACCTTGTGTGTGCTAGTAAGCTGTGTGTGTTTCCATAAACACACAGGCGCAGCCAGGCAATCCACTCCCCTGTTCACAATGTTGTGCTCGGTCTTCTGTATTGGAGGGCAGGCTCCATAAAGAGAACCTGTCACCTCCAAACGCTATCACGTAGGGGCTTGTTATCCCCTGTGTGATAGCAATAAAGTTAAGTGAAAAAAGTGCTAAAAAAGTAAAATATGATAAACTAAATTAAAAAAAAAAGTAAAACCAACCCCGCCTCCCCCGCCATCTGCATGCGAATAAACACAGTGCTGCCCCCATTCCACTGTGTGCCATATTGTGGTAGCCAGGCAGCAGCGCTCTCTAACATTCACAATGTGCATGAAAGGTTAAGTTAACTTTCCAAACTAATTTGAGAAAATTGAATAATTGCCTGCTCAAATCTGGCCCCCTCCACCCCCCGCTATACTTACCTTTTCGGCAAACAGTCCTTCCCCTCCGCACGGTACGGGTGTACTATCCGTACCCCGTACTGCTGCCCAGTGCAGCCCTGCGCTATAGATTTGGAATATCGCTCTCAAGTTGCGAGCACTCAGGTGACCGCGCTGACCAATGAGAAACGCCTCTTAGCACAGTTAAATACTGTTTTGGTAATAAATATTTTTTTGTATTGTGACAAGTAGATTATCCTTAGTCCTTGGACAAGTAGCTTTTTGCAAATCTCCACACCCCTTGTAAAAGCATATCTTTTAGGTAAATACAAAATACATGTTGATCCTGCCAGACATCTAGTAATCTAATAACTTTCTGTAGACTTTGCCCTGTGCTGCAATGAAATCTCAAGTAATGTTTCCCCATAGGTACAGTACAGCGAGTGAGCATTGTCACTCTTGGACAGGAAGTCTCTTACTGGCAGACTCACTAAATGAAAATAAAAGAGCGAAAGAAAACCAATGTAACCACCACATCTAAGGACTGACAAGCTGAAATACGTTACGTTTTTGTTTTTGGAGTTAGATACGCTTTAAATTGCACAGCTACCCACTGACCACTCTATATGCCCCTGGATTACTTATTCTGTAGGGTAAATACATTTAGTTCAATTAAAGCAGTGGTTCTCAACCTGTGTAACCTCAGGACCCACATTTGTCCTTGGCCATTAAGTCGCGACCCAAGTCGCACTGCAATGGAACGCGCGGCATTCTGATGTGGGCATACGAACTGTGGGTGGGAGTTGCATTTGGGTTACCCTTCAAATGAATGGCAACTCAAAACACCACCGACACCAGAATGCACGGTAGGTGAGATTGCATGGTACCGCGTGTTAAATCGAACGATACTAGTGTGAATGGGCCCTCAAAAACACTGATATACATACACAACCACAATCTTACACACAGACATTCTCACAAACACCAAATTTAATATTTTGTTTTAATCCACCCAGTCTCCCCACCTTACGAGAACTGGAGTGGATCCTCAGCCTAGGGTCCAGTGTGTGCTGCTGCGCTGTGATGGAGCTCCATTCATATGTGCATTGCTGGCACAGCTCCCTTGCACACCCTATAGAGGTGCCGGGAGCCAGAATGTGACATCACTCCGGTCCAGGCATGTCTGCAGGACACGTGAGGTGAGTTGCAAGCAATGCACGTATGAATGGAACTCCCTCATGGCCATACCCCCAGCCCATCCCACCTTAAGCTGACACTCGGCACCGGGCAGCATATATTTAGAATGGCTGCTTGGCGCGGGGACTGACAGTGCTGAGGAGCCTCTCACCTAGAAAGTGGAAGGTATTCGGCGGCCCACTGAACATGGGGTCGCGACCCACTTTTGGGTCACGACCCACCAGTTGAGAACCAAGGAACTAAAGCATAACGCAAGCTAAAAAAGTGCTAGCCATCATTCAATCCAACCACACTAGGTGTCTGGAGAGGTGAGTCTGCAAAGGTCAGCACCGGAGAGGAGGGGAGTATATTTATTTTTTACTTGTTTTATTTGTCTAATTTTTATTCTTCACAAATTGGAGTTTTAATCTTTGCTTAAGGCCTTATAGGGCCCGCGCACTCCTTTCTACTTAGCTGTCCTCTGCAGTGGCGTTTTGCATACTATCATCCCAAAGTACCCAAAACTGAACATCCTATTTAAGATGTGACAGTGCTGATGCTTTCTGTATAACTGTAAAATGATGTATTTTTCTTGCATTTCTCTAATATTAGAAAATATCTTTCTATCTTTAGAACCTGTGGCTTGGCACTGTATGCTTTTATCAAGTCTGTGATCCACAAGGACACCCAGATCCCTTTTCATCATTGATTCACCCAGCCCCACCACCCTTTCCAGATTGTACATTGCATGCATATTTTTAGCTAGGTTACCTTTTCTATGATGCTTTTATTGAAGTATCTCCAGCCTAAAAACCTTTACAGGATCTGTGTATTTTCTTCATGTTGCCTTCTTAAAACAGAAGGTGGATACTTGTTATCATTTCCTCATAAATCTGAAAAAAAAGGTCATGCTCAGTCTTTAATCTATAATAAGGGTGAACTCATAGAAGTCATTCTTTTTGCACCTGTGGCCTACGGAACGCGGTGGGTTTATAGCACAGATACATTCTTTTATAGAACCATTTATCCATCTCATATGCAGTTGTTTCAAGCTTGTTATCATCTAGAAGTTTGCTAACTCTGTATTATTTTGTGCTTCAATTATATAGAGTTTGGGTACCAGAACACAATACAATCATAAATGTTTTGGGCAAGTGAGCCAATAGGTACCATAATTATTGTACTGTGACCTACTTTAACAGCGGCCTTGCATTTTGAAACTTTCTTAAGAGATGAAAAACGTCAAACCGCATACGATATATATAAATTCCTCTGCATTCAGGCACAGTCTGTGCTATACAGTTCCCTATGTAAAGTTGGCCGAGGTGAAATAAAGCAATGATCTTTCTCTTCCCTCCGCTCTGTTCTTCTGACCCGCTTCTGCTCCCTCCCTCATATTTTCTGGCAATTCTCAAATGTCAAAATGACAGCAGGGTGCTGTGTAAGTACAGCAGCTGTAACAGTTCTGCTGTCAAAAAACACAACTGACAGCGTTTATAAACACTTCATATGTGAGAATGAGAGATACAAAGTAACAACGTTACTTTTGTATCTACTCTGTTTCATTCATCTGCAGATCAAAGGATGAGCTGCCACCAGCATGTAATGTCAGTTAAAACACCCCAACTATTAAAAAATGTTTGTTTTTTTTAAACAAAACTTGTTCCTAGTTAACCTCTTATTAACCCCTAGCTTGATTCCCCCTTGACTATTATTTTCTTGCAGATAACTCTAACAAAAAAAACAATATATGACAAAGTTATTGCTGAACCAATAGCTGAGAACATGAAGCAATTAAAGGTGCACTCCTGTCAGTTTAGTTTTACAGCTAGACATGTGGTACACCAGCACACTTAGCCACCTTTCATTGGTAAACTGGTGATCCTAGAATGGACTCACTTATGAAGTTGAAACAATATAATAATTCCCCAGATCACTCCCCACCTAGTCAGCACAAAAGTCTAGTTACAAATACATATAAACGCGCACTGCAGTATCAAGGCAGCTCTGTAACTCTACTACCTAAACTTCCAATCTAGGGCATACTGGTTTGCATATATATATGCAAACTGAGTGGCCAGATTATTATGACCACCTGACGTTTGTAGGCAAATTAGCTATAATTAGCTATAATTTCGCACTGAAGTTGCTATAGGGCCAGACCATCATAAATAGGGAAGCAGGTTGTTTAACACGACAGTAGAAGTGATTTTTTTCTGAATATATATATATATATATATACATATATATACACACACACACACACATACATATACACACACTCTGACTGGCCCAAAAAAGTCACACACTAATATTTTGTTGGACCGTCTTTAGCTTTGATTACGCCACACACTCGCTGTGACATCGTTTTGATAAGCTCATGCAATGTCACAACATTTATGTCCGTCCAGAGTTGCATTCATTTTTCACCACGATCTTGTAGTGATGATGGGAGAGTCGGACCACAGCTTAAAGTCTTCTCCAGATCATCCCAAAGATTCTCAATGAGGTTAAGGTCTGGACTCTGTGGTGGCAAATCCATGTTAAAATTATGCTCCCTGAACCACTCTTTCACAATGTGAGCCTGATGAATCCTGGCATTGTCATGTTGGAATATGGCCGTGCCATCAGGGAAGAAAAAGTCCATTGATGGAAAAACCTGGTCATTCAGTTTATTCAGGTGTGCAGCTAACCAAATTTTGGGGGGAAATAGCGTTGCTGAACCTAGTAATTATCCAATGGAAGGCTCTGACCTATTTACTTAGCTAAATCCAAGTGGTGATTTTTTTTTAGTCAGGCAGTGTATATACTGTTTATAAATAAACTGAAAGCAGACACGCATTTAGTCCTATCCTACTGCAACTCACCAGTATCCCAGACTCGCTAGATAGCTGAAGACCCCCAGTGTGTGTCTGCACCAAATCCCTGCTAACCAGAAAATGACAGCCACTCAGATCAACACTCAACTCTCACAAAGAGAACACCTACAAAAAGTTTGGAACAAAAAGTATGAAAAAAATCAAGATGTTTCTTACAGTCACTAATTTGATTCAGAACGGCACAGGCTTTAGAAGTGCCTCTCCTTCTGCCGTACATTTAGTGTACATTTTGAGGCACAGCATTAGTGAAAACCAGTCATACTCTACTCTGTACTTCTGTACTCTATTAAACAGCAGCACAGACACCACATAGAATTAAATACAAAAATTCAATACGGTTAGATGTGGAGGCAACTTGCAACTGACAGGGAAAGGAACATACAAAATGTATATGTTTATGTTTCACCTCGTATTCAGTATTTTACCCTATCAATTTATAATATATAATATCATGCAATATCCAGGAAAGCCACAAGATGTCCCCATCTCACAATACTTGATGAAGAACACGCTAAGCATACATACATAGATCTATACAGTATATATTCATTTTACTCTCTGTAAGATGATGGGCTCTCTTCAATTGACATGACATAGAATGAATGTGTGTATGAGGTTTTATTTAATAATATGGAGCCTTTGATAAATCTTACTCTTGTATTGTTGCTTGATCATTTGACTTGATGTTCAAGTCTGGAGTTTAGTGGAACCTTTTTTGTTGTTTAATAAAGCTATACATATGTTTTCTATTACAGCTGGAAAAGTGAACCAAATGTCATGAAATGTACTTTTTTTTCTTAATGAATACAGTTTTTAAATTATAGTTTCTATATACAAATGATGCTTTGATGTTATCTTCAATATGGGAAATGTTGTTTTATTATTTTATTTTCTATGGTTGATCATGTTTATATGGTTATTTTATAGGGCTGATAAACATGTGCATATATATTTTTTTAGTACTATTCTTTATTATGTTCTGGGAGAAAAGTCTCCAACTAACAGAATATTGTACTTTTATAACAACTGAATTATAACATGAATGTGCCCGTTAACTAATCCAATCTATTCTGTGAATTTCATCCTATCTACCTATCAAGCATTGTAGAATAATTCAATGCTAGAAGGCGCACAGAGTAATTATTTTTGGAATACTGTTAGATTAATGATCTTTCCCGTGTTCACAGTGAGTGGCTAATCATAATGATCACATGACTACCAGCCACACAGTTAATTCAAGAGCAAATCTGATTTATATATCTAAATCTATCTACGAATATACTGTCACTTTAACAGACTTTCCTGCGTGATTTGCTATGTTATAGGGGACATCTAAAAATGTTAATTGTATCGAAGTGGTACCCTAAAATTTTTTAGATTTTGTTATAAATTCTTTTTAGAAAATAGCAGTCCACTTGCAGTGGGCGCGTATGTGCCTTCAGTCATAGCTGTATATCTACAGTGGGAGATCTAAGGTACTGTCTGCCTGACTGCTAATGTCACTAGGTACACACATTGTTCTTATTGTTGGAGAGAAAGCTGTACTGCAAGAATTTCTCTGCTTCTACTCTTTGCAATTCTGTGGATCTGTGCCTCCTGCACCCCTCCTGCTGCTTGATTGTTTCTCCATCAGTATTTGATCATCAGAGTTTAAGGGGAACAATCTGATATGAGAAAGGAAAGTCGCACTTCTTTCAAGATTGCCATTAAATACTGAGACACAGTGCAGAACAAAGCATGGCAAGTCCTGGTAGAAAGTTCAGCTGCAGGGAGACCACTAGACCACTAGTCTAGAACTAGTAACTAGTTCTCTGTCTGCTTTTTCTTGGGCACAATTTCCACGGTTCAAGCGATTTATAGTCTTTTGCATGTAAAAGAGATGAGTACGTAGTAAATAATGTTATCAACATCAGTTAAAGTGTCCAATAGACAACACATCCACAACTAATATTCCTGATTTATTTTACAGTGGAGAAAACTTGAAAATAAAATCAGTTACTTTGGTCAACATCTGCACTAACCTACAAATAACCTGTTTATATAAAAGTTTCCAAGACATTTTGGACAATCTCATGCTCCCAACCTTTTGGGAACAGTTTGGGGATGGCCCCTTCGTGTTCCAACATGACTGTGCACCAGTGCACAAAGCAAGGTCCATAAAGACATGGATGAGCAAGCTTGGGGTGGAGGAACTTGACTGGCCTGCACAGAGTCCTGACCTCAACCTGATAGAACACCTTTGGGATGAATTTGAGCGGAGACTGCGAGCCTGGCCTTCTCGTCCAACATCAGTACCTGACCTTACAATTGCGCTTCTGTAAGAAGGGTCAAACATTCCCATAGACACACTCCTAAACCTTGTGGACGCCTTCCCAGAAGAATTGAAGCTGTTCTAGCTGCAAAGGGTGGTCCAACTCAATATTGAACCCTACGGACTAAGACTGGGATGCCATTAAAGTTCATGTGCGTGTAAAAGGGCGGCGTCCCAATACGTTTGGCAATATAGTGTAGATGCACCAATACCGATATCAGTATGGGTGCACTAGTGGCCCCAGCGGCCGTCGTAGGGTCCTGTGCTTGCTGGGGACCTCGGCAGCCTGCTGAGGACTTTGTGGCTTCTGTTTTTTTACAGCGCCGGTTCAGCCATACACTGCCACCTCCTCCTTCCCGCCGCCCACAGAGCCCTGGTGAGACCTGGCTCAGCCATGGCGAGGCCCAAACGCAGCCCTAGGGAGACGCCACACACAAACATGGGAAAACGCCACACAAAGCCCTGATTAGACCTGCATGAAGTACTGGTGAGATACTGCACACAGCCATGTGGAGACGCGCGCGTAGTTCTGGCAAGACCCACATGCAGCCCTGGTGAGATCTGAACGCAGCGCTGGTGAGACCCACATGCAGCCCTAATTAAACCTGCATGCAGCTCTTGTGAGACCCACATGCAGCCCTGGTGAGACCGCACACAGCCCTGGTGAGACCGCACACAGCCCTGGTGAGACTGCACACAACCTGGTAACATATCACAGCCCTGGTGAGACCCGCACACAGACCTGGTAACATATCACAGCCCTGGTGAGACCCGCACACAGACCTGGTGAGACTGCACAGCCCTGGTGTGACCCATACTCGGCTCTGGTGAGACCGCACACAGCTCTGGTGAGATCCTGCACAGCCCTGGTGAGACCCTACACATCCTTCTGAGATCCCGCACAGCCCCGGGTGCCCCCGAATATCCTCCTGAGACACTGCACAGCCCTGGCGAAACTGCGCACATCCCTGGTCATACCCTGTGCAGTCTCCTGAGACCCCGTAACAGCCCTGGTTAGACCCTGCACAGCATTCAGAGATGCCACAAAGCCCTTGTGAGCAACACAGAGTATGTAGCTTCATATTATTCTGCATTGCTCTATAATGTATTGCTGGGATTTGTAGTCCCTCTACAGCTTGGAGCCAGTGGCAGAACTACCAGGGTTGCAGAAGTTGCAGCTGTGACTGGGCCCTGGTGCTCCACCACTGTCCTAAAATCATTAGTCTGTATTAGTTTAGAAGAACTGTCACGACATAAAAAAAAAAGATATCTGTAATTGGTATCGGCGAGAAAAAGTATCTATACTTGTATTCGGTCTTGAGAAAATGGTATTGGAGAGGCCCTGGGGGTGACAGGCTGCACATACTAAGGTAATGGTGATAATAATCGTCATATAAGCAAGTGGCAAATCTAAAACTAAATGCAGCAATTTTTTTTTTTAAACCGTAAATGCTACCTTATGTGTGAAGCTTGCTGTTTGCATGCCCTAAAGGTAAAAAGTCTGTATCGTGGCTTTTTTTTTTCAACAAAGAAGATAAATATACCTGTGTTAATCTAAAAGACATATGATTAACCATAACTTCACATGACTTTCATTTGAAAGGTGTAAGGGGAATGTGTGAATTTATGAAAAGAGCTCTAGCCTTGTTATTAGTAGAGCATTAACGTGTCACTAAATGCTCCATCTTATAATAATATCTACATCCAGCATACTGTCCTTAACCACAGCCATTTGTGAAATCTCCAAATGACTTTTACATACCTTTTTTTATAAAGTTCTCTACACGTGCACCCCACGATAGCTATTTTTCCTTCACTTATGCTTTCTGGGTACAAGCTGTTCATGTCTACTACAGTCACCTTTCCTCATGCTACAAATCCCAGTTATCATTACACCTACTGATTCTAATGCACATACACCCACAGAAGAAGACAGCAAAAGTGTTCATCTTGGAGCCAGTGAGCAGAAGGCACCCCAGAATGGAGCTATTTCAACATACCACAATAACTGAAGAAGTATAATATCTTGTGGTTTCGATTGGATCGGTAGCCTCCCCTATAATCTACTCCACACACTTGTAACTTGTAGGTCTCCGTTTCTTCCACAAGATGTCTTCTGTTATTAGCTCTTACATTGGAATTGTTTCATCAGAACTTTTTCCTGTTTGGTACTAGGGGGAAGTCGGGCATGTCACCAAGGTGTCCTCGGCCATGGACTACGAGCACCATCTTGGAAGAGCCTCTGGATACAGAGTTCTCTCATGATTTTGGTGGACATCTATATAGCCCCTGCTGTGGCCATGTGGTGAACCCTGCAGTGTGGGAAGTAATAAGACAGGGGCAGCGCACATGCTGGCTAGGGAGAGGCCTAGTGGAGGGAAAGGTTTCTGTCAAGCGGGGAACAGAAAAAGGATGGTCTGGAATACCCCTGGAGACTGTTGCAGTTAGTGTTGTTAAACTCTTTAATTTGGAATATAAATCCAGAAAACCCAAAAGAAACATTGTCTTGCCTGGTCCCTTAAAGAAGAACCCTAGTGTCTTAAATAAGAACTCTGGGTATATCAAACATTAACCTGACAAACGGGAACGTGTCCAGAGGGTATCTGTAAATGGCACCTTTTCAGACTGGGCTAGTGTAATGAGCGGTGTGCCTCAGGGTTCTGTGCTGGGTCCCATATTGTTCAACTTATTTATTAATGACATCGGGGAGGGTGTTAACAGCGATATTTCTGTGTTTGCGGATGACACCAAAATAGGGAGGGTAATAGACACGGACTTAGACACTATAACATTACAGGAGGACCTGGATAAAATAGGGGAGTGGGCATTAATGTGGCAGATGAGGTTTAATGTCGATAAATGCAAAGTAATGCACTTTGGAATTAAAAATAAACAAATGGGTTATACAATTATGGGTATGCCGCTGGGGAAGTCAGAAATGGAGAAGGATTTGGGGGTCATTGTAGACCACAAACTGAAAGGTAGTTTGCAGTGCCAGGCTGCTGTAAACAAAGCTAGCAGGGTCTTGTCCTGTATTAAAAAGGGGATGTATTGCAGGGACAAGTCTATAATTTTGCCACTTTATAGATCATTGGTTCGACCTCATCTGGAGTACGCGGTCCAGTTCTGGTCACCAGTACTAAGAAAAGATGTCCTTGAGTTGGAAAAAGTCCAGCGAAGGGCAACCAAACTAATTAGGGGTATGGAGGACCAGAGCTACGAGACGAGGCTACTAAATTTAAACATGTTCACATTAGAGGTGAGGAGATTAAGGGGGGATATGATTTCCATGTACAAAATGTTTAATGGTGGTAGCAACATTAGCGATAAACTGTTTAAAATTAACTCCGTTACAAAAACTAGAGGCCATCACCTAAAATTGGTGGAAAAAAAATTCCAGCACAAGGGGCGAAGGGGGTTCTTCACAGTAAGATCAGTTAGGGTCTGGAACTCACTGCCACAGGCGGTGATTTCAGCAAATAATGTGGAATTGTTCAAGAAACTTTTGGACGATTTCTTAAGGGACCGTAATATACAGGGGTACGGGTACTCCTAGAATGAGATCCTAATAGGTTGGACTTGATGGACTAATGTCTTTATTCAACCTCAAATACTATGTAACTATGTAACTATGTAACCTTTTCAGTGGGACTACCCCTGCATTGCAAGGGTTAACTGCTTGTTATGGTCTAAGGTATAAAATATTAAAATAAAAAATATATACTCACTCGATGCTTGGTCCCACCTGACTGCTAGACTGCATATAAACATTTGCACAAATACTGTGCGACATAAACAATAGCATCTAGCATATTTTTATTCTACAGGGCTTCTGGTTTCAGAACATATATCATTGTTTGGGGGTCTGAAACTGTTTTCTAGCCAAAAATTCAGATTTTATCATGTGTGTGCAAATGTAAGAAATTGTTCCAGGCAGCAAATGGTTAATATCCCTGGAGTTTTTCTTAAAGAGTGTTTTTTAGAAGGCATAAAAAGGACAACAGAAAAAGGTATTGGATTTTATACTTTCTTTATATTGGGTTTAGTGACACTTCTATTAAGGAAATATAGGAATTATCTAAACTGATGTTTAAAGTTGCTCACTTGCCAAGAATGCATCAGATGGCAACATTTCTCTGCCCTGTTCTGCAACATTGAATCTGGAAAATGTCTGAATTTATTTTAAAAATATTATCCTATATAATAGGATATTTAAAGTGACATTAAACCCTCAGATTTTTTAACATAAACCAATACTGTAATGTGTGCTTACTGTAATCCATGGTAGTTTCCCTTCTCTTTGCTGCTCTTCCTTTTAAATCCTCATGTCTTCTCATGCTTGAGGAGAACTTCCCTTTGCAGCTCAGGGCCTCTTCCTGTAGTGCTGGCTCAGGTTACAAACCTATACAAACCTATACACAGACACCATATATCCATTCCTGAGACAAGGCCCTCAGCTGCAAAACAGAAGTTCTGCCCAGCATGAGAACAGATACAGATTTAAAAGGAAGAGCAGCAAAGAGAAGGGGAACAACCATGGATTACAGTACGGCAAAACTTGTGCAATTCATTTAGTTCCGAAATTAAATTTGGACGAAATTTCGGAAATTCGGATGTATCCGAATTCCGAATTACAGGTAAAACGAATGCAAATGAATCCGAATTCCCGATTTCCAGAAATTTGTTAGCGGTAGTCCGGTCGAAATTTTATTTATTGGACGAAATTCCGTTGCAGCAAAGTGACATTAAAAAACAAAAAATTTCTAACAGTCTGCAGAAGATGAAAAAAACAAACTAACGAAGCGAAAACTAAACGGAATTGTGACCGGACTACCGCTAACAAATTTTTCCGAATCCGAATCCCGAAAAGAATTCAATTTCGGACCCGAATCCGAAAAACTAAATAATGCAAATTCGGAATAAAAACTAAACTAAACAAAACAAATTTTTTGCGGGTGCACATGTCTAGTAAAATGTACTCTTCCCAATACTTAGAGCTGGTGTGTGACACTGCAGGTTTCACATGCTGGCTCTATAGTATGAGAACTGATGTGATCACATAACGCTGATTTCTCAGCTCACAATCTTTTCCCTAAAGAGAACAGTAACTTTCAGTCACTGCTCCCCACAGGGATTGCCCCCTCCCTTCTCTGTTTCTCCACTGCTCATTGAAGGGACAGGCAGGGGAGGTTGAGGACACAGCTGGCTCTGGCTCTAGACAGCTCTGTGTCCCCTCCAATCCCCGCTGCCTCTGCTTACACAGGCCAAGTGCCCAGCGGGGAGGAGAGAAACCTGGGATGCCCAGCATTTTCGCCTTTTTGTTTGGCATTTTGCCATTTCTACAATTGTAACATTTTCCATTGTACCATCCCTACTTACAATTATGTGAGGTCAGAAGGTAGAACAAGTGAGAACTGAGGGGGACCCAGAAGATCAACAGTGGTGGCGTAGGCATCATGAAAAGTGAGTATTTACTGCCTTCTTTTACTGGTAACAAAGCATTTAATATTATTTTCTCAATACATCAGCAAGACAAATAGAAAATACCCATTTACTCACCTTGGCTTCATAGGAGGAACCCTTTAGTTCTAAGCACTATATCCTCCATCTACTGCCCCTCTAAAGATCCAGTGCAAATGTAGGCGATCTGAAAGCCAACATTTGCATATACCACTGTCTCTTTCTTCCAAAGTGACATTGTTGTGTCGTTTTTGATTGCGATGATAGGTTTGCTTTGAGCGTACTATAGATAATAATGGACATTTATCAAATTAGCAACAAATTTAGAAATAAAACAGGCTACCTGCCTGTTATCAATTCTATGTGTCAGTTATAGACTCCATACAAAAGAATATGGACACCGGCATTCCAACAGCAGGTAGAATATGTCTATTTATTGACGTACATGCAAAAGAAGTAGCATAGCATGCTCAGTTATAGACTCCATGACCCTTAATGCATTGCTTCCAGCAAGCAATGATAATGTTACATTAAATAAATAACTTAATTATCTGCGCTAGAATAAACCGCAGAAAAATCAATATCGTGGGATAAGCTGCAATACTTACCGATATAAACTGTTAATAATAAACAAATGCACTGCGCTGTACCCAATCCTTGTTGCTATCTAGGTGAATAATAATTATCCCAAAAAATCTTCTCAAAGATTGTATGCTCGCTACCCCTGGAAGAAGTAATTGTAAGGAAATGCATCGGGTGGGCGTGGCTGACGCCTGTGAGATTGGAGGAGTTTTTTCGTAGGAACATTGGACTGCATCTGTAAGTGTTTTTAACCTTTAATAATGCAGTGTAGTGAAATACTACACCATGAGAGGCTTGTCTATTTCTGTTTGAGCTTGCTCAGTAAGCTCGTCTTGAGAGGTGAGGAGGAAGCAGAAACTATTGAGAACGGATCTCCCTCAGCCGGAGCATAACTGGATGTATTCATAAGCACCGGAAATACAAACGCTTATCCCTTAGCTTGGGTAGCCCTGTAGATAGGGTGAGGGTGGTTTGTTTCTGTGCACGGAGGTGTGAAGAGAGAGTTACTATATGTAAACACTGGATATCTGGGCACTATTGTGAGCGGTGAACTGTGGACATAGAAGTGACACGGATATCATGTTTTGGGAGATTTTAATGAGCAACACTAAGGATTGATATTCACTGAAAGGAGACTATATGGGATTTGAATTTGATGGTCTTATTTTAAAGGAGAACTATGACATGAGTGATTTCCACTCACGTCATAGTTCGAAGCTGACCTGTGACAATGAGAGTGTCACAGGTCGGCTCAGTAGATCGGGAGGTGAGGGAAAACATACCGGGTTCCCTCACCTCTCCATCCTGTCACGGCTCTCTGCCGTGACAGGGGGATGGGGCTGGATTCCCCTCTCCCCGCTCCGATCTGCCAGCGCTGACTGGCGGAACGGACGGGGGAGGGGGCGGGTACAGCTGGCTCTGCCTCTAGATAGGCAGAGCCAGCTGTCACTCACGCAGCTGGGCGGATCCCGTCATCTAAGTCGGGATCCGCTCCAGGTGCGGCGTCTCAGTATACCGCGAGCTGTAGCTCGGGGTATACTGAGCTTAGGGTGACGGGAGGACGCTAGTTTGTGTCCTCCCGTTACCCTAAGGAGAACTATGGGGAAAAACACTGACCCCATAGTTCTCCTTTAAATATTTAACAATTTACACCTTATATTAAACACATTTGTTTTATGGTTAGTTCACTTTTGAGTTTCAGTTTATTTTTTAAATTTTAAACCTTTAGTTTAATTTTGAGAATATTTTTTGGTTAAATATTATTCACTTACATAGCACCAAGGATTGGGGACGAAGTGCATTCAGGGCTGGATTTACTCTCTCTGCTGCCCCAAGGCCAGGTTTCTCAATGTGCCCCCTCCCTGCCAACCATTCCCAAATGAGAATGGCAACCAGATGGTGGAGGCAGCAGGGTTGGTTTTCATTTTTTTAAATTTTCTTGATTTTTTTTACTTTTTTATCACTTTTTTAATTTATGTTTATTTATCTTATTATCTTTTACTTTTGTATTTTTTATAATTTATTTATACATTTTTTTAACTTTTATCACTTTTAATTTTTTTTATTTTGTTATTTTAATTATTATATGTTAAGTATTATGGCTCTTTAATTAGGCAAGTTAGGCGGCTGCAGCCGCCTAACTTACCTAATGTACAAGAGAGGTCAGTATGGGTGGGGTGGCTCGCCGAGGGCGGGTGGTACGGGGAAATGCGCATCTGACTGCGGGTTCAGAGCGCTCCCCCCGACCGGCACTTCACTGAGACTCGGCTCCGTCTCCAGCCCAGCAGCGAGAGCAGGAGGGGAGAGAGAGAGCCGACACACAGAGCAGAGTGAACTCCCGCGCTCCCCAGCCGAGGCTGCACTCCACATTGACCTGCTGGGACTCCGCTCCATCATGCAGTGGCAGAGAACGGGACGATGGAACTACCGCCGGGCGGGCACTGACAGGGGTGGAGATGAAGGATGAGGTCACTGATGGTCCGGTGCTGTAAGAAGCCCACTGCGGCAGGTAATGAGCTGCAAGGAAAGAGCCCCCCGACCAGCCCACCTGAGACCCTGCAGAGCTTACCATAGACAGTCTCTGTGGGCTGTGCAGGATCTATGGTGGGTTCTGTGGGGCCTCAGGTGGGTGCGTTACTATGCCCTTCTCTCTCTCTCCTGGCTGTCTCTCTCCTGGCTGTCTCTCGCGCTCTCCTGGCTGTCTGTCTTTGCTCGCTCGCTCTCGCTCCTGGCTGTCTCTCTTTGCTCGTGCTCTCTCCTGGCTGTCTCTCTTTGCTCACTCGCTCTCCCTCCTGGCTGTCTCTCTTTGCTCGCTCTCCCTCCTGGCTGTCTCTCTTTCCTGGCTGTATAACCTCACTCTCTCCTGGCTGACTCTCTTTGCTCGCTCGCTCTCCCTCCTGGCTGTCTCTCTTTCTTGGCTGTATAACCTCGCTCTCTCCTGGCTGTCTCTCTTTACTCTCTCGCTCTCCCTCCTGGCTGTCTCTCTTTGCTCGTGCTCTCTCCTGGCTGTCTCTCTTTGCTTGCGCTCTCTACTGGCTGTCTCTCTTTGCTCGCTCGCTCTCCCTCCTGGCTGTCTCTCTTTCCTGGCTGTATAACCTCACTCTCTCCTGGCTGACTCTCTTTGCTCGCTCGCTCTCCATCCTGGCTGTCTCTCTTTCCTGGCTGTATCACCTCGCTCTCTCCTGGCTGTCTCTCTTTACTCTCTTGCTCTCCCTCCTGGCTGTCTCTCTTTGCTCGTTCTCCCTCCTGGATGTCTCTCTTTGCTCGCTCTCCCTCCTGGCTGTCTCTCTTTGCTCGCTCTCCCTCCTGGTTGACCTGTGCAGGCTGTAAAATCCATGCATTGGCCCTGGGCCCCTCCGCTGTACATCCGCCTCGCTCTACCATCACTTATCGCAGTTCAATTAAACATTTTTCATTATGGGTGTAAGTGGGGCCTCACATTTGAGTTTTGCCTAAGGCCTCACAAACTCTAGAGCCGCCTCTGCGGGGCCCCTAGTAACCGCTGCTTACCAGGATATTTAATATCCAGGTAACCCCTAATATCATTTTTTTTGGGTATAATTTTTTTTTTTTAAACAATGTTCCTAATTTTTTCCTCTTGGGGGGGGGGCTTCATGGATTCTTGCACCTGGGCCCTGAGGTCACTAGTTACGCCTCTGGTTCTATCTGCATGTAAACATGAACAAAATGTATGGCGTGTGCACAAAATGCTGTCTGTATATATTGGATAACAATTTGTGTTTTGTTTTTTTTGGTCTGTGTGTGTTTCTATTATCACAGTATATAGGGCATTAAACTCTCCTTATTTGGATGTTTTTTAATCTCTCAATAAATTAAAATCAAATACTTGATTTAAAATGTTCACATAAAACATTTACTGGTGTTTATGGCCAAGCCACGTGTCATAAGGGAATTGACTGACTGACAAGTGACATTTTGTACTTTAACCTGCCTCGAACTTCACACATTTTTCATCTTCCCATGAGCCTGCCAGATCTGAACTGTCAATTAATAGCTAATGTGAAAGCACTTGGAAGTCATGTAATGCTGTTATCTATGTGGAAATACTTCAAATGCAAGTCCACTCTCAAGGCTATCGTGCCTAGTAAAAGTCGCTTCCCTGGGGAAAGCTGCAATTGACAAAAGCTCAAGGATTATACATTGAAAAGCTATCTTAATGATACAAAATGACACCGTCATTGACTTTTTCCTAAATCTCTCTGCAGACTGTATTATTTAGACATATAGTGTTCTCACATGACAGAAGATATGCTTTGACAATATCTGTTACAGGCAGTCATGGTTACCATAGCCGTTCCTTTGTATGTGCAGCAATGGAATGTGATGGCAGTAGTGATGTGCACTGCATCGTATCTGATTTTGGATTACAATGGTTTCACTTTTCAGGACAGGATAAGGATATTAAAAAATGTGCCATGTTTTTTTCCTGGTGAAATGGTTTGTAGTAATAAACAGGCTATATACAGTATATAATGTATCTGTTTTTGCCTCATTATAGTTAATGATCAAATTGGGATGTAGTATTCTTCTTTTGGGTCTGCCACTGTAGATATTGGCTTTCTACTAACTGACACACAGGTCCAGCATTCAGTTCTGCAGGCTATGTCATTTTTATGGTGCCTTTCCTAACAGTACAAATCTAGGTGTAGCTGTACATCACTTGAGACTTTGCATAGGCAATTATTCAAAGAGACACTCAAATCAAGAGCTAAATCTTAAAAAGGTATTCAAGTACCTTCACTATTAACAAAAATGTAGCCTGTGCACCACTCAGCTGTAGATGCTCCAATCATCTCTGAATTGGTCCTCCCTTCTGGAGGATGGCTACTTTTGTTCCCCATGGTCCTTGTGTGTGTTGTAAGGTAGTTACTGCCCCAAGCTCGCTCAGGTGATGGAGTACAATCTCACATTTAGTTTACTAATCTGTATTGAGATTGTAGTCCATCACAGGAGTGAGCTTGGGGTGGTGGCTACTTTACAACACACACAGGGACCATGGGGAAGAAAAGTAGCCACCCTCCAGAAGGAAAGATGGTGTCAGCAAGAATTCAGAGAAGATTTGAAAGCCGAGTGATACACAAATAAGCTACATTTGCATTAATAGTTAGGGTACTTGAATGCATTTTTAAGATTCAAGCTTCTAGAAAACCAAAAGACCAGCTGACCTCCTCTCCAGTCACAGTGCTTGATCCCAAGCTTGGCTCTCCCAAAACTTGAAGATACAGGAAAATCAGATGATATACAGCACAACCAGGCTCTGAAATGTTTTATTAGATTACAGATCATAGAAGCACCATAATTAATAAGTAGTTATTTGCATTTATCAGTTATCCACTGCTGGTTTTTGCCCCTAGTATAAGAATGTTTCTACTTTTTCTCTAAGGTATTAAACCTCTTTAAGACATTAGTGATCCTAAGGCCAACTTCACACCTACCACACGTTAGTGTGTTGTGGTGCCATTAGGTTTTAATAACACCCCAATGCACTAAAGCAATACAGCTTCGATACATACGTGTTGCAGTGCGATGCAATGAACAGTAACGCACTACCATGTATTGTGGTATGCTACATATAGGAAATAATACAGGTGCATTTTCTATTATGTTATGGTGTGTTGGTATCCTGTTTAAATGAATGGGCTACCTTAACACAATGCAGGTGAATATGCGACATAACACACATTAAAGCCCATGCATCAAACTCCAGCAAACACTGTGTAAGCAGTTAAAGCAACAGATCTTTTTTTTTTTTTACTTTTGGGAAATGGGTTTTACATAAATGAATAAAAGCTGACCATTATTAGCACCTCTGTCAGTGGGAATGGTTTGTCTCAACCCTCCATCTGCCAATTTTGTTGGACAGCTTGGTTTGTTAAAGGAAGTTGAAAAATAACAGACTTACTACCCAGATCAGCAGGTGAAAGTAAAGGAAAAAACCTAAAAAAAAGAAAATGAATTCAGCTCACTCATTTATGGATTCGTAAGCTGCAATATATTACATGTTTGCTTTTGGGTTTAGATACTGTACATTTTAATATGATCTTTGTTGACTACACCTTTTTCTCCCATGCTCATCACTCCTATTCAAGGATAGATATGTTTTTAACAGATACCACTTCGCTTCAATCATTGATCTCCTCCACTATTGAAACTATCTCTTGGTCTGATCATGCTCCAATAACGCTCAGTGTCGAGGACCATCGCCAACCCAGCTCTACTTTTGTTTGGAGACTAAATACCTTCCTCCTATCTCATCCGGAAATCTCCCAACAGATTTTAGATGCACAAAAAGATTATTTCGCTCTTAATGATCTTCCCGACACTGACCGTTACACACTATGGAATGCACATAAAGCGTATATTAGAGGGGTTATGATCAAACTAAGTTCCTATTTAAAAAAAAAAAACGCTCTTCCCAAATCGCACAACTACTGCTTTCAATTACTAGTTTAGATGAGCTTAATAAACAATCTCCTTCTCATATCCTATCCACTACACTACTGGATTTAAGACAGAAACTAAGACTACTCCTCCTCCATAAATATGAGTACTCCTTAAAACGCATTAAAGCTGACTCCTATGCCCTTGACAATAAAGCAGGTTCTTTTCTAGCTAAGAGGCTCAAAGCCCGATCACATAATTCCAGGCTCTCTCACCTCACTGATCCGGTCACAGGGACCAAAACCACCCACCCTCAACAGATGACTGACATCTTTAAACAATACTACCACTCACTGTATAACCTCCGAGATGACCCCACTACTCACCAACCCACTGCCAATCAAATTAACACTTTCCTTAGCTCTGTCCATCTTCCCAATCTTACGAAGGAGCAAGTGTCCGATCTATCCGCTCCCATTACCACTCATGAAATTATCCTAGCCATTGATTCTCTACCCTCCAATAAATCTCCGGGACCTGATGGTTACCCTAATGAATACTATAAAAACTCTAAACATATCCTTGCTCCACACCTCTGTGAGATTTACAATCGGACTATGTCTTTGGGTACTTTCCCGAAAGAAATGCTTCAAGGTATTATAGTGACCATCCCTAAACCCGACAAAGATCACTCCTCCCCTTGTAATCACAGACCAATTTCATTACTGAACACTGATGTAAAAATCTATGCGAAGATACTGTCTAGAAGACTTCTACATATCCTCCCTCTACTGATAAACCCCGACCAAGTAGGCTTTGTGCATGGACGTCAGGCCCCGGACGGCACTAGACGCCTATTAAATATATTAAGACACGTGGAACTCAATAAGAACCCCTCCCTCTTTCTCTCCCTGGATGCCGAAAAGGCGTTTGACAGAATCAATTGGGACTTCCTGAAAGCAGTATTATTGAAGTTTGGTTTTATAGGCCCAATACTGAACGCCATCTTGGCTTTATATTCCACGCCAAACGCAAAGGTACTCACTTCC
>NW_017306652.1:948237-976951 GCF_000935625.1 Nanorana parkeri | reverse complement strand
AAAACCTCTCCCATGATCAAATGGGAACAGGAACTTGGTACCTCCTTCTCAGATACCCAATGGAAACTGGCACTTCAAGCATCGCACAGGGCATCCCGCTGCTCTAACCATTGGGAACTTTTCCAAAAAATTATCCATAGGTGGTATCATACCCCTTACAAATTATCCGAATTCTCTGCCTCAAATTCACCACTTTGCTGGAGACTGTGCGGCTGCATTGGTTCAATTTCTCACATCTTTTGGCACTGCAGGTCACTCCGTGTATTCTGGAATGGAGTCTTCCGTATTATCTCCCATTTTTCCCCCTCACCTCTCTCTCCATCCCCAGAACTCGCCCTACTGCATATTAATATTGATATTTTCAGACCGGCAACTCGCACTATTGTTGTGCATATTCTCTATGCAGCTAAATTGTTGATTACCCGTAGATGGTTACAAACAACTCCTCCTAACATCATTGACCTGATTTCATTAGTTAACACCCAATATTCTTATGAAAAGATGTTTGCCATGAAAAATAACTCATATCCTATATTCCTTTCAGCTTGGAGAAAATGGATTGTACATCCATACTGCATTGTTTGATCTCAAATATTGACTGACGCATAACTGGTCCATACCTTGTCTTCCCTCCTTCCTCCCCTCCTCTCTTTCCACTTGTTTTGTCATCCTCCCTTCCTCCTAACCTCCCTATAAATGGAAATTATATTGCAAAGCATACTGTATCCTGGATGTTAAGTTGGTTATGTTATATGCATTTTGTTATGTATGCTTCACTTGACTTCAATAAAGAACTATTGAAAGTAATATGATCTTTGTTGTTGAGTATCACTAATTCCTTTTCCAGGGAATTCCAAAGTCTCATCATCCTTAGAACATGTGTTCATGAGCTTTGTTCACAACAGAACTGCTTCTCTCCCCATACAAGTTGACTAAATGCAAAAGCAGTTTAATGCAGCTCAGAAGGAACTCAAAGAACTTTGATATGGTGCCCATATAGAAGCAAACCGCCTAAATTAAAGGACACTATTTCTGTGAAAAGAAAAGTGCCTGAATGATATGTTGTATATAACTATAACTGGAACATGTTCGAACTGGCCGCAATTGTATATAAACATTTTTATTTGCTGCCAAGGCTCATACTGGCCATACACGTGCCAGTTTTGCTGACACTGTCAATCAGTTTCTAACACAAAAATGATCAAACAGATCAGCACAATCTACCATTGTTTGTGCTAAATAGATATATAAAGAAATATATCAATGTTAAATGAATTGATTGACTTAAAGGAGAACTATGAGGTTAGTGAAAATCACTCATCCTCATAGTTCGAGCCAACGTGTGACAATTTCATTGTGACACGTCGGCTCAATAGATTGGGAAGTGAGTGAACACATACCGTCGCTTGCTCACTTCTGGATGATCTCCCTGTAGAGAGCGGTGACTGTCAGTCACGGCTCCCCGCAGGGATTCCCCCTCCCTGCTCCGATCCAACCAGTGCTGAGTAGAGGAACGGACGGGAGAGGGGGTGGGCACAGGTGGCTCTGCCTCTAGATAGGCAGAGCCCGCCGTCATTCATGCAGCTGGGTGGATCTCGACAGTATTGTCGGGATCCGTCCTGTCTGCGACTGTCTCAGTATACCGCGAGCTGTAGCTTGTGATATACTGAGCTTTGGGTCATGGGAGGACGCTAGTATATGTCCTCCGTGACCCTTAAGAGAACTATGTGGAAAAACACTTGCCCCATAGTTATCGTTTAGTTCATTAGATTTTATCCCCCTACAAGTTGATTGAATGCAGAAGCAGGTTGATGCCGCTTAGAAGGTGCTCAAACACAGGTCGGAAGAAGGTCAGCTGCTTATCAGAAGCACCTGTCAATGAACCGATTGATCTCAGGAGCATCTCAAACTGCTTTCAAAGGCAGGCTGCATGCAGCCGAATAGCAAGCTGTATTCGCCCATTGACACAAGCCCCGTGATTAACAAGACTTTATTCATATTTCAGACCAGTCTAAAGCTGGCTATACACCAGTAGATTTGTTTCTAACAGATTCCTCCATCCATGCTGTTAAGTCTGAATCTCCCTGAATCTCCCGCTGTGACTATGGTATTCTGGCACCCACCGCTATCAGAGTACATGAACATTGACTGCAGCTAATTGATTGTAGTCACTGTTCATCCAAAAATTTCTCCCTGGCTGTTTTGACAAGAATTGATTCAGTAATTGGCCTTTGTTGAGCCAGCACCACGTGTGAAAAAAATCAATAAAAAGTCCGTTATATAGATGTGTAATATATATTTAAATGAATTATCCTTATAGACACACCTGTCCATAGGTCCCATTAACTGCATGGTTTGCAGGTATAGAGCTATAGGAAATGAGGCAGATATAACCAATATATATAATAAAAGGGATGTGTCTCTTCAGTTGCCTAATAGCTACATTACATGTGCTCTAAGTCCATTTACTTACAGTAAAGTCTCATAAACATTCACCTCAGATGTGTGTTAGTAGATTTAAGATAGAAAAATGTTTTATTGCACATGGCAATATGGGAAGGAGGGTGAGGTGAGGATCAGGATATCCCATAGCCTACTGGATCTCATTCTCTAAACTAGGCCTTAAACTCTTCTATATCTTTCATTCCAGAGTATGGTTGTTTACTTCCAAGTTCACAGATTATACAGGCTGGATTTATTCAGAGCTCAGGTTCCTTGGCAATTGAGGTTCTAGTGGTATCTCAATCTTCACTTCCAAGGCAGCCAAACATAGGAAGGCTCGTGTATATAACTCTCCACTCTACCGTCACTCACCACATTTCCATATGTGGGGTATAGCATTAACTTGTTTCCTCAAGGCCATATTCTCTTTTCATCCAACAGCCACCACCGTCACTTCCTAGGAGGGGAAATCACTGCTTCTTTCCATTTTACTTAGACCCAATGCCTAGGAGAAACTGACTTAGGTTGCATTCTCACAGGGCAAAAGCCTAGAAGGGAAGAGACGGAACAGGAAGTAGTTCATATATTTTACAGTTCTCCCTGCATCCGTAAGATTGTTCTACAGACCCACTGATTGGCCAGACTATCAGATATCCCTAACACAGACATCTATTTCTCTAGCACACACTGGTGGAGCAAGTTCAAACAGCTTAGAGAAACACCCCTGTCCAAGTACAATTAGGCTAGGTATAGCCCACTGCTGACTACACAGTTCACAAAAATACAAAAAAACATCTTTTTGCCTGTGCCACCCATAGCCATTTCCCAAGTATGCCTAATGGTAGATGAAACGCTGACTTGAATCTGCGGACAAGTTTAGGAAAGTCCATTCTAAGAAAAGGAGTAGGAGCAAAAATTAGAAACATTTTTAGCCAGTTCACACCTAAGCGTAGTGTAGTGCAGCAAAGTGCAATGCATAATACTGTGCATTTTGTTGTGGGGCGGTGAAAAAATTAGTGCATTCACTACTTTTTTTTTTAACACAATGCAAGGTATTGCGGTTCACAATGTAACGTATGGTATTGCGATTAACGCTGCGCTTAGATGTGAACGGCCCCTAATAGGCCCCAAAAAAGATACAATTCTCAAGAATCTTAGCAAAGTTTGTATTCCTTAACATGAATGAAAACTCTGGGATTGGATTCTTAGCAGTCAGTATCACTTTAACTCAGCCAAGCTGAAGATTTTCTTTTGCATAGTTTTTATTACCTTCTATGAAAGATACAAATGTTAAAGTTCAATTGCAGTGTTGTAGATGATGTATTATATTTAGACTTTAAAGAACTTTGATATGGTGCCCACATAGAAGCAACCCGCTTAAATTAAAGGACACCATTTCTAAGAAAAGAAAAAGTTCCTGAATGATATGTTGTATATAGCTATAACTGGAACATGTTCGAACTGGCCACGATTGTATATAAACATTTTTATTTACTGCCAAGTTTCATGCTTGCCATACACATGCCAATTTCCTGGTACCGTCCGCCAGTTTCTAACACACAAACTAGCACCGTCTCTGCCACACAGATATATAAATGTATAAACCTTCGGAAATAGGTTGACTTAATCTATTGGATTATTTTGGCAATTGAAAGTTAGTTGAAACTGCCTAGCTTTGCACAAACATTCCCTTAACTTTCACCTTAACCAAAAGCTTCATAATGCAATTTAAAAAGATATTTTGTAGATTTATAATGGACGTGATAACATGTAAATACACTGAGGGACATTTATCAAAACTGGAGTGCACAAACTCTGGAGCAGCTGTTCATGGCAACCAATCAGCTTCTCTCTTTAATTTTCAAATCTTAACAGAACAAACTGAAGAGAGAAGCTGATTGGTTGCCGTGCCCAACTGCTCCCGATTTTGTGTGCTCCAGTTTTGATAAATTCCCCTCCCAGTGTTTTAAAAAGGCTGTGCTATAAATCAGAACATTTTTTTTCCTTTTTTGCTGGTTATTTTTGTTGCTCCACAAACATAATGGGGGAATTCATCAAAACTGGAGCAGATTTACACTGCAACCAATCAGCTTCTCCGTCGCATTTTCAAATCTTACCTGAGCAAACTGAAGAGAGAAGCTAATTGGTTGCCGTGGGCAACTGCTCCAGATTTTGTCTACTCTAGTTTTGTTAAATTCTCCTTAAAGTGTATAAATCATTCTTTCCATATCTTGCACAGAAGATTAGCAAGGCTGAAATGCATGCAAAGTGTAAAAAATAACTATATGGTTTTAGCTGTGTCTTTGCTACAAACCAGCCAGTATGTATGCACATTTGGTCACCAGGGCACAAATAATGGGCCACTTAAAGAAGGAAGAAACCTGTTATTTTTAGGATATGTGATCAAACTGATGATGCGTAAATGCCTTTGTTTTAAAGCTGAACTCTGTCCTACCAGCTAGATAAACAGCTGAAATACACACAGGTAAGATATTTTACAGGCAAGGTATCAGAAGATGATGAGCATTTCTGCCAATGCAGAGGACAAGGGTAATTCCCAGTGTGCGTGTGCGCACACATTCGCGCAAGCACACTAATTAAGACAAGCATGCTAATTCGCATGAGCATGTTGCGTAGATCCGTGTGCGTGCAGGTGCATGGACGTGCACGCCTAATTCAAGGCTTGGCTCTAAATGGCCTATTTAAGAAACAGAAATGAGCTAGGAAGTTGCTAGATCGTCTAGAGCTGTAAATCCTTAACCTGTTCCTGATCTGCTTTCCCATTACACACCTAGCCTGCACTTGGACTTGTCCCCACTCTGCCTCTCTGTTACTGACCTCAGTTGGTTCCTGACCGCAGCTTCTCTCTGCTCATTCCATCTTCTGACTACAGATTATCTCTACTGACCTTCTGCTATGACCTTGGCTTGCTCCTTGACCAAGACTCTGCCTGCTACCCTTCCTGCTATCTGTCTTCATGGCTACTGACTACTGCCTATCTAAACCATGCTTCCAACCTCCTGTCTTTGTTCCAGTGTCCTGGCCAGCTACTTTTCAGTCTGCCTCTCCCCAGAGACCTGACCTTTCTCTTGGTCTGCATGGGCTTCTCATAACAAAGCCTGTCTCCAGAACAGAGATCTGTATCCTCGACTCCTAGCACCAAGCCACCCTGTGGCCTCATACTCCCTGTGCTCCACTCTAGGGGTCTCTTGACCAGAGATATAAAGCAAGTCCTCTTGTCATCCCGACCTTCAACCAGATAATATTGTGGATTCAACCATTTTTTGCAATTCAGTGGTGTCATATCCCTACCCCAGCCTGCTGACTGCACAATGAAGGAGCAGCAACATGCTGATTACATCATAACAATGTTCTATTCCCCCTGTAAGCACAATTCATGTGTTAGGCAGACAGCATTGCTTAATGCAGTAAATCCAATCTAGGCTGTGGTCTCTTTCTCAGCCTTAGTGCTGTTGTACATGGAACTACAGGAAGATTTCTACCAAGACAAATTCAAGTACTATTACCAGCTGTAATATAAATGTACTTTATGTTTTTCAGTAAATATATCAATCCTGAAATTTTATTTTTATATCTGTCTGGAGTTTCCGATTTAAGGAGGCAGTGCTGCACCTCTAACCAGAGAAAAGTAATACTGTATAAGCGTGCTACAGAGAAAAGTAATACTGTATAAGCGTGCTACAAAAGAAGGGTTGCTTTTTGTGATTAGACTCTTAAAAAAAACATACTTTTAAATAAATGCATATATCGCTTGCTTAAAACATTTCTAACAAAATAATTGTTATTAAAGATATGTGACCATGATTCAAGTATAACATACTCTTTCCCTTTGTTGTACCTGTGAGAATATCATTCATTTGTTTGTTTACAAGTGTCTTTAATGCTCACAAGTTAGTTATGATGTATCAGCTGTTTATTTACAGGTTTACTAATAAGGAGATTACAGGAGGACCTCATTCACATTTTCCACAGGGCCTAAGTTTAAGTATTCCCTGGTATCTATCTAGTCAAGTTCATTAGAGGGTCATGAATAGTGTCATGTCCATGTCACATCAATGTCATATTTAGGAGACCCAATGAATGTTATAATTACATTGAGGATAATAAAAAATATGTCAATGGCAGTGGTGGGCATACTGTGGAGTACTGCTCATGTCACATAGGCGATGTGCCTAACAATTGAAAACAAAAAAGTTGAAACTCTTTGTTTTACAAGGGCAAGTTCTATTGTAATATAATAAATGTACACTATTCTGCCTGAGTGATAGGACCGAAAACCAAAATCAAGGACCAAAATCAAAGCACAGCATTTCTCATTTTGAAAGATGCAGGAAGTACAGAGAGATACAGAGAAATAGAGCTAGAGCAAGAGAAAAAGAGTTATAAATAGAGAGAGATGATAGATAGATAGATAGATAGATAGATAGATAGATAGATAGATAGATAGATAGATATAGAAGTATATAGAGATGAATAGATAGATAGATAGATAGATATTAAGTATTCCCTGGTATCTATCTAGTCAAGTTCATTAGAGGGTCATGAATAGTGTCATGTCCATGTCACATCAATGTCATATTTAGGAGACCCAATGAATGTTATAATTACATTGAGGATAATAAAAAATATGTCAATGGCAGTGGTGGGCATACTGTGGAGTACTGCTCATGTCACATAGGCGATGTGCCTAACAATTGAAAACAAAAAAGTTGAAACTCTTTGTTTTACAAGGGCAAGTTCTATTGTAATATAATAAATGTACACTATTCTGCCTGAGTGATAGGACCGAAAACCAAAATCAAGGACCAAAATCAAAGCACAGCATTTCTCATTTTGAAAGATGCAGGAAGTACAGAGAGATACAGAGAAATAGAGCTAGAGCAAGAGAAAAAGAGTTATAAATAGAGAGAGATGATAGATAGATAGATAGATAGATAGATAGATAGATAGATAGATAGATAGATAGATATAGAAGTATATAGAGATGAATAGATAGATAGATAGATAGATAGATAGATAGATAGATAGATAGATAGATAGATCAATAGATAGTCTACAGAGAGAAATAGGAAGTTATAGATAGATACATAGATGAAGACAGAGAGCGAGAGATAGGTAGTTACTGTAGATCATTGGTAGTCAACGTACTTAATGCATGCGGTCTCAAGTGCGGCTCCTGACATCGCCAAAGGCCTGCACATAATATTCAGCTAATGTAATGCTACAGAAAGCTGCCAGAGACTTCAGACATGCAACAAGAGATGATCAGAGACTGCAAACATCAAACAGGAGATGGTCAGAGGCTATGGGCATGCTACAAGAAATGTTCAATGACTGCAGACATGCAACAAAAGATGGTCAAAGACCATGTATGACTAAAACATGCTATAAGAGTTGTTGGAGACTGGGGGCATGCTTGGAGGGACAGTCACAGGCCCAGTATCAGTCGGCTTTGGGCATGTGTCAATGCAATCAGTTTGAGAGGTTTCAGAGATGATTCAAAGTTAACTAACAGATGCATTTGGCACAGTTTACATTCTTCCAACATGCTTCTAGCAGGTTTTGCCTCAACACAAACTTCTATGCCTGTAGTCACAGCCCCATAGACTTGAGACGCATTACATGAGATTGCTATAGAACCCTGCTATTACTGCCTCTTTACAAATCAATGCTTCTACAATTGTGCTTCACACAGCCCCCTTAACAGTTATTGTGCCACATTTGGCATTTCTTTAGATCCAGAGAAAAAAGGAAAACAGGAATGGACAGCACAGAAAAAGTAAGCTAATGTGAAAAGAAATACTAGAAAGTACTAGAACCCAGGCTAAAAAATAGTTTTACTTCACCGGCCTGAGTAAACACAACAATATCTGCTGGTGCCCTAAAGGGGTTGCACACTAAGTGCTATAAGGCTGCATGCGGCCCCTAAGCCACAGGTTGGGCACAAGGGTTGTAGATGCTTAGATAGATAGACATACATATATTCATGTAAGAAAAGAAAACAATTTTCAGCCAGTTAAGTGGCTACTGTCTTTTTTTTGTAGTCTTTTCAATGCAGTAACTTCTTCCTTCTGTCAGTGTCCTCTGTTCTTTATGGCTGCTATACTCTGAAGTATTAGACTCCCTCCTGTGAAGCTTCAATTATTTCTCTGCACAGTCTTAGCATTGCCTACTAAAAGCACAGTGCCCTTTCTTTATGTAAGGTAATAGCCACAAATATATAATTGATGCAGTATCAGCAGGTAAAATTGTGTCCAAGAAAATAAGTAATGCTGCTAGGAGTTAATAAATCACAACACGAGTCCTTATTTCCTGCTCATTACAAAGATAGTGTCTAATAAATCCAACCAGGAGGGGGAACCATTAGCCTATGTTAATGAGTTCCATTAAAAAATACAACGTAACAATTCTTCCAGCGGAATGTGGAAAAATATGTCTTGCTGGGAAGATCTTGTGTGCTATAATGCACATGTGAATCTGTCTTGGACTGTCATTACAAAAGAAACAAAAGAGAGAAAAGAAGAAATGATTTAAAGAACACTGAGAAATATACTTTTACTATGTCACAAGCATTCTTAAACAATGAACAAGCGAACAGAGTTAGATCACATCTATGAAAAGAATATATAAAAAATCTTCCTTTATAGCAGTGACTGTAAGTTTTTTTTTTTTGGAGACCCCAAATTTTGGTGTCCTATCTTTTTTTTTTTAAACAAAATTGTATTCTGTTTTTACGGTTATACCCCCGAGGGGCATACCAGTCACATGTTACATGACATACAATCCACACAGTTTGAGATCACGTAAAGCAACCTTCTCAATTGTACCAGAAATAACAATTGTAATCATTCCAACTTTTAACATTTCAACATTCCCAAGCTGGTTGCCATTGGTGTTCTATCTTTATTGACTGCAAAAATGTAATACCCTCTGTGACCTTTTTCAGTAAATAGTGCCAGTACAGCAATCAATTAGAATTTACTTTATTGGACTTACACAAGATTAATTCTAATTGTTGGCCACTGCACATTTCATGTAGTGCTTCACTCTTTTCTACAGTGTTATTAAATATGGCTATCAAGGGGCAGCCACCTATGCTACAAGCAACTTATCTCTCAAAAATGTAAAGCCCTATACCAGCCCATTTTTATAGTTTTGGAAATAGTGGGGAAGAGTTAAAGTTTTCTGTAATTTCTTTTCGTTAGTGACCCTATTGAGGAGATCTTCTCTAACATCCAGCACATGTGACATCCATACAAGAAATGGGTACTGCAGTTATCACCATTCTACAAAAAATCTGTCTGTCTGACAGATATGGCTCTTATGTTTCGTCACTCAATTAAAAATGGTTTAAAACATTTTGGCCAAAGTTAAGCTGGTCATACACTATTCTTTCGATCTATTTTTTTCTTTCAACTGGCGGGCTGAACTAAAAAAAATAGACGCGATTTCTCCATCAACACTAACAGCTGCTGGCAACTGTCAGAATACCCGACCGGAGTGGGCAGCTCCTTGGCAACCTGGGGGGTGGAATGCTCAAGTGCAGGAAATGCCTTGCTAGGCCTCAAGTCTGGAGGAGGCCTAACACTGATTGAGGAGGAGAACCATAGCTGCTGGAGGTGCCTGAATTGGAGTGGACCTCAGGAGCAGGTCTGGTGGCTCTCATGCCACCTCATGCCTATTCCTCTTCAGTTGTTGCTCAAATACCCAGTGTCAGCGCGTGCGCCTATTGATCCAGCACTATGGAATACTGAAAAAGACTGGTAAGTCTGCAGTTCTGTTCTGTCCATTTTTCTCATGGATGTCCTAAGCCCTTTCCCTGAAGTTCTACAATAAAGTTCCTTCAGCATCGTATCTACAGACTGGATCGCTTTTATCAATCGCCACAGAGGCTGGTAAGTTCCATTGGGGCAGCAAGGCTGCTAAAATCCCTAGACAAGCTATAGAAGACTCGTTCATCCAGCGGCTCCTTAGGGGGTGAGCGCTACATCAGTAAATAATAAAGTTGTCACTTGGTTAATTTACATCCACACAACAGCCCTGCTTTGTCTGCCCAATAATTGTAAGTGACATCTCAAAATGGTGCCCATTATAATGGCTAAGTAAGTGGACAGGACAGGTTCTGTTTGTACTTTTATATTTTCTGTTTATTAACCATGAGTTTGAAGTAAATAGGATTGTATGATGCAATGTCTAAGCTATTTTAAAGCTACAGCTGAAATAAATAAGATGGCTGCCAACCAAAGCTCATGTTGTTTTTTAGAGAAAGGAAATAATTACTTTGCTCTGCTGTACCACTTCTAAATTTGGCGGGGAACACTTCTGTTTACATGGAACCTGACAGATAATAAAGGTGTACAAACTAACAATATTCCCAAAGTGCACACACCCTGTGGTGTCTGCAAGTACCCTTGTTAATCCTCAGATGGATTTCTGTGTGCTGATGGCCTAGACCTGCATCTAAACACCATCGATTTCAGAGGCAAGCGCTGCCTCCTCCATTTAATGGACTAATGTGAAAGTATATTTGGCCAATGGACTGTTGAAGGGTAGGTTTTAAATCCTGAGTGGTCAAGGGGTCTTTGTAGTAGTATGTACCTTGTATTGATGAACTATCTGGGCACACAAAAGACAATTTGAAAGTAAACAAATGTGTTTGCAGGCATCACACGACAGTACAATGGAAGAGGAGAGGGCTTCAGAGGTGTCAGGGCTCCACCCTGACTTAACTGCTTAGCAGCACTCTGGCTTGGCTGCCATTCCATCCACCCGTGTTTCATCCTTTGTCTGAGCAGACTGTTGCTCACTACTCCCAGGCTCCCTGTTATGGCCAAACAGGGAGCATCATCTGAGAGAGCCAGATGGGAGTTTCCAGTCTCTAAATGATGATGTCATCCCACTCACTATTTAAACTGCTCAGTCCAGTCTGACCTTGCCCTTGCATGGTTTTACCTGCTAGTGCATTACTGCTGCTCTGAGTGTTAGGATTCCATGTATGACCCGAACCTGGCTGATGTTCTCCTCTGGTTCCTGCTCCTGGCTTGTTTCTGACAACGCTGATCATCGTGTTCCTGATCTGGCTTGAACGACTACCCACTCTGGCTCCTGACCTCGGCTTGTTCCTGTTTATGATTTCTGCTTCCTCCGGTGGACACTTTTCTTAATAAAGTATTTTTAACTAGCACCTTATGCTTGTCTGGATTTCAATGTGCTTTGACAAGAGGCAGTCAACACTAGGCATTGGGTCCTGCCCTTGCCAGGTAATGCATCTCAGTGCCAGTGGGCTTTTGCTTATGGCCTAGAAGGTGCTATTGTAATAAACCCATGCTGTTTATGTGATATTGCTATGAAACACAGATGTTTAGTGTATTGTTGTTTAAAGGCTGAAATTAAGTTTGCCAAATTTACATTTATTTTCACAACCATTACTGAAAAGATATGTTCAACCATTTTCAAAAGAAGTAACATTGTATATGTTTAAATGCACAAATATTGTATTGAGTAGGAAGAAAAGGATAGCATGAGATAATGTAGGTAGGGATATATGATGGTTGCTATGGAAACTTTAGAGGCAGAAAGCATTATGCTAATTTATAGTATATGGTTCCCACGGCGACCATCTTCTAGGACTGTTTGGAGAGGTGACTCAGTAGTACCCTGAGCGCTTGAGAAAGTCCAAGTATGATATGTGTCAGACGGAGTATGCTGTACACAGGGCTGGATTTACTCTCTCTGCTGCCCCAAGGCCAGGTTCCTCGATGCGCCCCCCTCCCC
The DNA here is from genome assembly GCF_000935625.1 of Nanorana parkeri. Classification (NCBI taxonomy): domain Eukaryota; kingdom Metazoa; phylum Chordata; class Amphibia; order Anura; family Dicroglossidae; genus Nanorana; species Nanorana parkeri. The sequence goes on along the minus strand of NW_017306652.1, from coordinate 964,714 downwards.
GCCGCCAACCCCCCCAATGGAGAATGGCACCAGATAGCGGGAACGGCAGGGTTGGTTTTATTTATTTTTATTTTTTCATTCTTATATTTTTTTAAACTTTTTTACATTTTTATTTATTTTTCACTTTTTATAATTTTTTTAATGTTATTATTTTTTATTACTTTTTTATTTTAATTATTGTTATTATTTTTTCTGATTTTTCTAAACATTTTTTATTTATTTTATTTTTTACTTTTTATCAATTTTGTTTTATTTTTTTCACTTAGATTAATTGCTATCACACAGGAGCTAACAAGCCCCTGTGTGATAGCATTTGGAGGTGACAGGTTCTCTTTATTGAACCTGTCACCTCAAATACACGAGTTTAAGCACAGCACTGTGCTGGCTCTCCTGTGACAACTGAGATGCAAAGGCTGCGAGTGCAGCGTTCCTGTCTCAGTGTTCACATCCACTCTCCATCCTGAAGGCATTTGCCGTGGTTCGGGGTCCCCCAGAAGAGCGGGGGACCTCGAAAACCATGGCACAGAGGGAGGCGGCCCGCACGGGACAGAGGTAGCCGGCAGGGAGAGAGGCAGCTGGAGGTGTGAGCGGACCATGGAGGGGGGGTGAGAGACAGACCTGCAGGTTTATTACCGTACAAGTGATCTTGGAGGCATTGCCGAGATCACATGTACAAAACAAGTGACGGCTTCCCTGCTCTACATTTAGCCCTGCTTGCCTGAAGCAGGGCTAAATGTAAAAGAAAACGACCCAACTGCATGTCCCGGGCATCAGGCGATAGGAATTCCACACCCCTGGGGCCAGTATCGGCTATGCCGCCCCTCTTCACCTTGCCGTCCCAAGGCCAGGCCTCAGTGGCCTTGTGGGGAATCTGGCCCTGGCTACACATGACATCTATGTCACATTAAGGGAGGAGCCACAGTGAGTTTGGGGCAAGGAAGTAAGTGCTTATGACCCTGCTTGATAGTGTTTGTGAGTGGATCTTACGTAGTTTTAATAAAGCTTTATTGCGCTATTAGAAGATTCTCTCTCTTGGGCTTCTTTTAGCATGTCGACATGTGCATATAAAAGAAGTTTTAAAACAGATGTATAACCATTGATTGTCATGTGGGATTTCTTGAGCTATTTGTCATAGCTTCTAACATTTCTTCTGGTTATTTGCCCTGTAGCTGCACTCAAACACTCACTGATGGTAACAGACACACAGATTTCTACTCTGTCAATCTTCTTTTTAGGGATTTTATTGGATCAGTTTTCCAGGGTAGAACGAGTTCTGGGTTACAGCAGTGTTTCTCAACCTGTGTAACCTCAGGACCCACAGTTGTCCTTTGTCATTAAGTTGCGACTCAAGTCACACTGCAAAGGAACGCACAGCATTGCGTTACTGCGTGTTCCAATGTGAGCGATTGAACAGTGGGTGGGAGGTGCATTTAAGGTGCCATTCAAATGAATGACAACACAATGCACCTCCCACACCAGAGTGCGTAGTAGGTGCGATTGCATGGTAATCGCACAGGACTGTTCGATTAATGCACTGTGTACTAGTGTGAACGGGACCTCAAAAACACTAACAGACAAACACACAACCACAGACACAATCTCACACACACATATACACTCCCCCAAACTATGTTTTTTTTTCTTTTTTTAAGATCCACCCAGTCTCCCTACCTTATGAGAACTGGAGTAGAACCTTGGCGTGGGGTTCAGTGTGGGCTGCTGTGCTGGGACAGAGCTCCATCCATGTGTGCATTGCAACCCTCTTGCCCGCCCTGTAGAGATCTTGGGAGACAGAACGTGACGTGACTCCGGTCCAGGCACCTCTACAGGACATGCCAGGAAGCTGTTAGCAATGCATGTATGGATGAAGCTGATACTCGGTGCCGAGTAGCATATGAATGACTGCTTGGTGCGAGAACTGACGTTGCTGCGCTAGGGGGAGGCTGAGAAACCTCTTGCCTAGAAAAGTGGAAGGCATGTGGTGACCCACTGAACACGGCCCACCAGTTGAGAACCAAGGGGTTACAGGATACCCAAACACAGCAGCAAAAATGTCCTCCATTAAGTATTTTTTTTGTACCTAGGCGTGAGTAGCCTATTGTATTAGGGTGTGCACGCAAATCAGGATCGAGAGGTGAGCGAACGCCGGTATGTGTTCGCTCACCTCCCGATCTACTGAGCCGATCTGTGACAGTCTCATTGTCACACGTCTGCTAGAACTATGAGGTGAGTGAAAAGCACTCACCTCATAGTTCTCCTTTAACTGTCCCTCACGTCTTCCAGCAGGGGTGCAGTATTGAAGCAAGGAGCCCAGCTTCCTGATTGGATGGGAAGTCGCAGCCATGCTCTCTTGCAGCTTCCCAGGCACCGAGGCTGCTAAGAGCTGGCAGAGAGATGCAAACATCTCTCCACCCGGTCTTTAGAGGCATCTCTCACTAGAATCACCCCCTCCCCCCACACACACACACTGATTGTGAGCCATTCAGCACAGCTGCCCCCTACCATCCCAGCCAACTCAGGTGGCATAAAGGCTACGGACACCACTGTCCACAATCAATTTTCCTTCTTCTCTCCATAAGTTTTCAATATACCTGCGGTAAATCACAAAAGAAAGCCTTGCACCATTTGCTTTGTGATTGGCTAGGAGGAGAGGAGGGACGAAGATACAAAGAAAGCACTGACCTACAACTGAAGTGAATAAGGATGTTCAGTGGGAGCTGTTCTTCCATCCGCAGGTATATTGAAGATTTATGGTGAAAAGAAGGAGAGGGTGGGTTTTTTTTGGGGGTGGGGGGGAAATCTTGCACCAGGGCCCTTTGTTCCTTAGGTCCGCCACTGATCCCACTGCAGGCTGCTGCATACACATATACCCACTCATCTGCTGGAGACACAAATAGGGGTAAAGCATGATCAGAGCGAAGCCTGGCTGTTGTCTCACCTTCACTGAAGACACAGTCACAAGTCTAGTCCCCTTGCTTAGAGAGCCCAGCACTGCATTTTTCAACTCAAGTTCAGTGATGCAAACTACAAGGAGCTGCTGCTGGCTGAGGTCATCTGGAGCAGAGCTCGGTGTGTGCTCAGTGCTCAGAGAGTATATCAAACACAGCATCCCTGGCATGCCTTTTGACGTGTTTTTCCCTGCACATCACTGGCAGGCTGCAGGAGGAGCAGGCTTCCAATCAGAGCACAGCTCTTGGTGCACATGCCTATGATTTTGTAGTATCTTCAACCCTGACACAGACTTAGACAGATTCAGTAGGCCAGAGGGACAGCTACCCCTAAGTATCTTTAAGCCTTCTTACAAGTAAGTTGTGGACCTTTAAACCAAGACCATCAAATTATAGCTGTGGACCTTGAAGCTGAGGCTGGCAATAGGCTAAACAGGATGCTTCCTAAGCTTCAACTTACTTTCCGAGGTAGCAAGCTTGGAAAGCATGACTGGTCTCTCTTGGGAAATATACCCTACTATTTAGAATAGCTTTAAATGTGCAATTAGACAGTTTTTTAAGTACATACACTGTAGTAAAGCCGTCAGAACTTAAACTCTTTGTTAGGAAAGACAGTGTGCACTACTAGATCTGCCAGCACAGTGCAGACAGGGTTAATTATGATAAGGATAACTCCCTATGTTCCTCCTTAACATTACATCAAAGAGGAAAGCTAGGTAGGATTTTTTGGCAAGTTAAAAGGTAAGTAGTAATTTAAAAAAATATATTTTTACGTTATGCTCTGCGAATGGGAACAAGAAACACATATAAAGTAGGCGTTATCTCAATATGGCTGCAAAAGTGGAAATACACTTTAAATCACTAATATTCATTATTGAAAAAGCAATCAATGTTTGTTTTTTTGTTTTTTTTTATGAAGATGCGTAGGTTTACACAATTTTTTTGTTATCATATCAAGTTATATCCCAATTCTAAAATAAACATAGAAAGACAGGGTTGACTTCATCATGGCTCCTTAAATTATCTCTGCACTACTGTGGCCTGGAATCATTTTTACAGCTCTCACTCGTGACTTTATCTGTTTCATGTCTGGGTGGAATTTTGTGCCTTAGGACTCATTAAAATCAATGTTGAGCTGCAATTTGCTGATAGAGTTCTCATCACTCGCTTAACAGCTAGAGGGACATTGCTGCACATTTGACAGGCTCCATTCATCTGTATGGATGAATGGCGCTGTCATTCAGACACAGCATAGGTGAACAGACAACAGTACATAATTAGATATATTCCTGTGCATTTTATCATCAACAATGTCCTTCCTTACACTTACTAACGGTGTCTCTGAATGACAGTTCTTTTTTATCCATAGTGATGACTGTATCCTGCCTATAGGTTCTGCAAAGACCATCTAGGTGCTGGGGAAGTGCAGAGAGCTGAGATACATCGCCAAGACACAGCTTACTGCTCAGGCGAATGAGCTCTTGGGGGTTCATTAGTGGAATATTCTCTTCAGAAGATACTTTAATTACTGTATGAATGCATAATAACTATCTCCATTAATCGAACAAACTTTCTGCAGATTTTTGGAAGCGTTACAACAGAACCTAGCATCACTTTTTATAACTGAGTGGTTTGTGTTTATAGAACCAAGCAATAACAAGAGAACACTAGCTATAAAAATTGGTAGTATCGGTCTGTGACATCAATCCAGAAAGATAGTGTTTTGGGAGGCAAACCTTTCGAGCTGGGTTTGGTAAGTGCAGCCTTTTCTGCCAGGCAGTTTATTGATGTTCCTCCTGCTGTGAACAGCCTTGATGACCACTACAAAATATAGCGGTGCACTGCTCTGTGTTCAACACAGAATAAAGGTCTACCTGTGTACGCTCAGACTAAAGAGAAACTTTACTTTCATTTTTATCATCTATCTGGAAGTTTGATGAGGATTTTGTAAGTTTTTTTTACTAACTTTCTGATTGTATTTCATATATACAGATTTGAAGGCAGCAACAGTTGTTGAGAAAAAAGGTAAGCGAGAGTTTTAAGTCTTAAAGCACAGTCACTGTGCTGATTTAATAAATAAGAATACTATATGCATGTAAAAAGGCTTTCAGAGCATTTGTAGAAAGAGACAAGCAATGCCATTCCCTATATTTGTAAAAGGAAAGGTTTACTTAAAGTATATGTCAAGCCAAAATTCAAATTTGGATGGTGTAGGGAAGGATTAGAACCATGTCTGGTTTTCATTGCCCTCTTAATTTTGGTCCTGGTGACAGTGATTTTACTGGGCAGGAAATGAAGGGTAAATTTGTAACAGTGACACTGACAACAATTTCAATCTGGCTGGGGTTCTAGCCTTCCTGGACTCTTCTAATATGTACACTGATCAGCCATAACATAATGACCACCCACCTAATATTGAGTAGGTCCCATTTTGCAGCCAAAACAGCCCTGACCCATCAAGGCATGGACTCCACTAGACCTCTGAAGGTATGCTGTGGTATCTGGCACCAAGCTGTCAGTGGCAGATCCTTTAAGTCCTGTAAGTTGCGAGGTGGGGCCTCCATGGAGCGGACTTGTTTTTCTAGCACATCTCACAGATGCTTGATTGGATTAGGATCTAAAAAATTTGAAGGCTAAGTCAACACCTCAAACTACTTTTTCAGCAACAATGTTTAGGTAGGTGGTATTTGTCAAAGTCACATCCACATGAATGACAGGACCCAAGGTCTCCCAGCAGAACATTGCTCAAACCATCACACTGCCTCTGCCAGCTTACCCTCTTCCCATAGTGCATCCTGATGCCATCTCTTCCCCAGGTAAGCGATACACACACACACACACACACATACCTAGCCACCCACATGATGTAAATGAAAACATGATTTATCAGATCAGGCAACATTTTTCTCTTGCTCCGTAGTCCCGCTCTGTTCTGTTTTTTGGGGACTTTTTTTCCTGTCCATCTTTCTGTTAGTGTGTTACTCCTACTTCCTGTCTGGTAAAATGTTGTCAGCAAAGCAGAAAGTGAGAGGACATCTCTCTAACAGAGCCCCAGATGTCAGTCAAAAACAAACAGGCATTTTACCCTTCCCTAGTCTTTCCAAAGCTAAAACTGGCCATACACTATTCCAATTTTGTCCGGTTCTTGATGAAATGCAGTCTGACTTGCCTAATTTTATTTCAAACTACAATAAAACCCTAAACTAACAAGCGGAGGACTGGGAACCTTTGGCTGAGTGGGGAAAACATGGTCAACTAGTTCTGTAATGGGAGTCACAGATTTTTGTGGACCAAAGAACATGTACCATGCAAAGTGTGCCCTAGTGCCGTATTGATGGGTTGATATGGTGGATGTGTTTATTGTGACACACCTTCACATATTCCAGCTTCAGCTTTCATTGTAGTTCTTGGTTTTTGGCAACATAACATCTCAGAGCCACAAAGGAATCTGGTACCAGAAGATTTTCCTTTACCAGAATCTGTGATCTCAGAAGGGAAAACAGGTAGTGCTTTAACCTTTATAACAGCATGCTATACTTAGGATTCCATTTAATAGAATATCTCCTGACTATCTACAAAATTCACATAAAGGACACATTTAAGCCCCATTCACACCGCGCGATTCGCAAATTGCGCGTTTGTCTCGCGATTTGCATTTGATTTGTCGCACGATATCGCACAAATGCTTGCATTGAGCAAGCTTGAATCGCAGCTAAATCCGCTCCAAAAAGGGTCCTGCTGTAGCGACGCACGACCCGCGACAGCAGGACACTTTGCCCCATTGAGAAGCATTGGAGAGCGATATCGCGCGGTATATTGCCGCGATATCGCGGGAATTACCGCGTGATAAATCTCTAAGTGTGAACGGGGCCTTAAGCTCCTAGTAGGACTCAGCTCTCAAACGTTTTTTAATAATGAATCCAGATCAAGCAAATATAAATTGCCCAGCTATGCATTGCTTTACATTTTTACCCAAGCACTTACAGTCATCATGTTTCCAAACAGCTGGCTCCAACTCTCTCAGCTCAGCTTCCCTAAACTTCCTGTTGATCACAACGGACAGCTCAGTGTCCAACAGCTGCCCATCTACTAGCTTGGAGTGTGTGTGAAGACACACATAGCTTACTAGCACACACAAGGGTCGCTCCATAAGACCCTGCAAGGGAAAGAAACCATCCTAAAACAGCATATCATGGCCAGTGCTCAGGGGACCAACTAATTCTGCAGGAAACTAAAACTTTTAAACAGCATCCATTGTAAGTGATTTAATCAGCATTTGTTTAAAAGCAATAGCTTAAAAAACTTTTGACTTTAATATGACTTTTTACCATCCTAAATCATGCAGCTCTAAGGCCCTCAAGTCAGCTCTGTTTGATTAAACTGTGTCTCCTGGTGAGTGGTCTCCTCAACACCCAACACTTTGGGTGTTGAGGAGACCAGTCATCCAGCATACAAACACCAGGCAAGTGTAACCAGTCTTCTCAACAGGAAGTAGTAGTCACAAAGTCTGCAGGCAGCTTTAAAAGAGGCAATGCTAGAAAAAAGTGGAGCAGATCTGCAAAGAAAAGGACTTTTAAAATAGGTGAGCAGTTTACTTCAATGGTAGCAAATTGAATTTCCGTCCAGAGATCAGCTTTAAACACATTGCTACTTATTTAGAAAATAGATATGCTGCCATAGCAACTAAAATCCACTAGTTTTGCCATAGAAAAAATAGCTACTTTTCTTTTATACTAGTGAATACTTTAAAAATATATACAATTGAAGGGGTGGACTCTGCCACAAAGCTGAGAGGATTAGGAGAACCTGATAAGGGGAATCTACTTAAACCTAAAATAGGGACAGTGGTAGAAAAAAAGGAAGATGTGGGAGTTGAATCTAAAAGTGGGACTGTACTTCCAAATTACTATGTGTGGCTGGAATATGTTGGTGCAGTTTGGACTACAGGTATAGGAAAATACTACAAGATCAAGCAGCAGTTAAAGAGGAGCTTTACCCACCAATGTAATGTCTCTCAAAACAGTTACTTTGAAAGTAGTATTGAACTCTCAAACTGTTTTTCAATAATGAATCCAGATCAAACCAATATATATTGCCCAGCAAAGCATTGCTTTACATTTTAGCCAAAACACTTACAATCATCATCATGTTTCTGAACAGTTGCTTCCAAGTCTCTCAGCTCAGCTTCCCTGAACTTCCTGTCCAGTATAGGATCACAAGGGACAATGCAGACTTCAGTAACTGTTCATCTACTAGCTTGTAGAAGGGAGGAGGGAGGAGAGGGGGCCAGGGGGGGGGGGCACACACAGCTTACCAGCACACACAAGGGTGACTGCATAGCACTCTGCTTGAGAAAGGAGTCACTCTAAGGGTACGTTCACACCAGATGCAGTGCGTTCCGGCCCGATTCTGGCCTGAACGCACTGCATCGGGCAAGAGGGGGCGTTGCGGGCCATTAAAGTGAATGGCACCGTAGCCACGCCCTCCGGCCGCAATGCAATCATCTGCACGGGATTGCAGGGCACATTTTTGGTCCGGTGCGATCAAAATAGTGCTTGCAGCATTTTGATCGCACCGGACCGGAAGAAGCAGCATCCATTGTAAGTGATTTAATCAGTATTTGAAATATCCTAAAATACTTTTGACTTCAATATCACTTTAATCTCTTTAATCTCACTTTCATATCTAAACCCAAAAGCATTAAAGTAATACACTGAGTGGCCAGTTTATTATGACCACCTGACGTTTGTAGGCAAATTAGCTATAATTAGCTATAATTTTGCGCTGAAGTTGCTAGAGGGCCAGACCATTATAAATAGGGAAGCAGGGTGTTTACCACGACAGTAGAAGTGATTTTTTTCTGAATATATGGGTAAACAACGCGATTTAACAGCCTTTGAATGTTGGATGATTGTTGGCACAAGCCATGGAGCGAGTATCAGCAAAACAGCAGAATTCGTTAAACGTTCAAGAGGGGCTTATTGTTAAAGTGTTTAAAGACTGGACTGTCAGCCGAAAATCTGGGTCTGAACGTGCGTATTGTGGCGGTCAGCGACTAGTCAATGTTAGGGCAGAACGGAGAGTGGCAAGACTGGTACAAGACAACAGAAGGGCAACAGTGCAGTGTCAGATTCCTCGCATCACCTTTCAACATCTCGTGGAGTCACGAGGCGGCCCAACGAAGTCATCTCCTGGAGTCATCTCGTGGCCCAACGAAGTACTGATGGGGTGGCCATAATAATCTGGCCACTCAGTGTATATTGCAGTTTACTAATGCTTAAAATTGGTGGCTGCATTAATTTTATTTTTTTAGGCTTTTTCCATTATTTTCACCTGGTGATCCGGTCAGTAAGTCTCTTATTTTTCAGCTTCCTTTAACAGGCCAAGCTGTCCAGAAAAGGTGGCCGTTAGAGGGTTGAATCAACCCATTTAACACTGACAGTGGTGCTTACAGCGGTCAGCTTTATTCATTTGTATAAAACCTTTATCCCAAAAGGAAAATAAAAATTTTGCTGTAGCTGCTTTAAAAGTGTTATGTGGAGTTCAGATTTAATTTGTTAGTGAAGTCTATTTAAAACTGCTAGTCCATTTAACACTACCCTCCACACAGGGTGACAATGCTGCTGTCCAAGGGTGGCTCAGTTGTTCCTCCATAGAGTGGAGCCCCCCTAAGGGTCAACACAGACATTAAAATCTGGCAGTACACTCTCTGTACAATCAACTTTAGATCTACCAAATCTATGTAATATGAGGACCTACTCAATCTATCCAATTAATCTGTATACAATCAGATAGGCCCTTGTACTACAGACTTGTTGGTAGATCTAAAGAAGTTTGTATAATCAGATTGTAACGTGTATGGTGATTGTAATATGTACATCAGATGAAGATAAAGGGAAAAAAAAGACTTAAAAAATAAAAATAATGCAGTCACCACAACTAAGTATTAGTAAGCTGCAATATGTAAAATGTTTGGTTTGGGCTTAAATATGCTATAAAGTGACACTAAACTCTAGCAGTTAAATCTTAAAAATTCATTCAACTACCCTACGATTAACAAAAATGTATCTTATTTTGTATCAGTCGGCTTTAGATCCTCAAATCATCTCTGAATTGATGCTGACAGGTTCCCCATGGTCCCTGTGTATGTGTTGTAAAGTAGTCAACGCTCCAAGCTCGCTCCTATGATAGACTACAACTTCAATGCAAATTAGTAAACTAAATATGAGATTGTATTCCATCACAGGAGTGAGCTTGGAGCGGTGGCTACTTTACAACACACACACAGGGACCATGGGGAACAAAAGTAGCCACCCTCCAGAAGGAAGGACAGTGTCAGCATAAATTCACAGATTATTTGAGGATCTACAGCCAAGTGCTACACAAATTACGTCCAATATTATTAATAGTTAAGGTACTTGAACATATAACTCCTGGGTTTTGTGTCAATTTAATTCTAAATCCTTTTTCTTTGTTAATATTTAGGGTACTTGAATGCATTTTTAAGATTTAACTCCTGAATTTAGTATCACTTTAAGGCATGCCAACTCTCTCAATTGAGCTTTCAAGCCCTCAAATGGCTGGTGTCATACCTGATCATATATGCAGATTCATGGCAAATGCAATCCAAATGGATGGGACCTTCCTCGGCTGTAAGGGATATGGGGTTGTAGTTCCACTTTAAATGTTTAGTCACAAAGCTGATGTCCTCTGTTATATTTTCTGTTCAAAGGGGTACCAGTCTATCTGACCATGGAAGTCTGCCCCCCTATTGTATTGATACAAATCTTGTTAAAACCTGTAATAACAACTAGGCATTTCTAATAGATGAGACCAGAGCATTGCGCTGGGTAAACCCAAGATGTTTAGCAGATATTGCATTGACGGGAAGTTTAAAAGTTCAGTGAACTGACATCACACAAGGCTCCCAGCCCCCAGTTTTATATGTTCTTTTTATTTATTTTATAGGCTGCTCTGCTGCAGACAGCAGACTAATACAGTCCAACGGTATTAAATAAAAGTTGAAATATAGGGAATATTTCAGGTAAACTAATTAGAGCAATGTTTTTTACAGTCTGGTCTGGAGAGAGCTCTAATAATTTCATTGACACATATGTCAGGCCAGCAGCCACCCTGGCACACGATCATGTACATCGTGTTTGTAATCATGAGAAATTCTCCCTTGTGTTGAAACAAAGGAAAATCACATGTAGCGCATCAAGATATCTTCTTATTTTGTGGTCCGACGGTGCAATTTGTTTTAGAAAATTCTCTGGAATTGGCTATTGAAGAACAAAAGAGAAAAGCTTATATTTTCGGCTTTTTGAGTCAACTTTCTGTTCCTATCAGTACTCCCTTGACATCACTGTCAGGGCTACAGGGCCACTTCACAGGGAGTTGCTTCACAAAGACACAGAAAACGGCTACTATACATCAGCAGTTTTAGATCACACGAAAGACATTTTTACTATTCTTGAAATATCTTTGATTTGAAAGTGCTTTTGAGCAGACAGGGCCAGGTCAGCAAAAGATTTTTTTTTTCCTCTGTGCTGCTCTCAGGCACTGAGATTTCTCATTTATGCGCTTTTTGACTTTTGTTTGCTTTTCACTGGCACAGTATTAGTTGAAGACAGATGTGAGATAAAGCAGCAGAAATGTTAAACTGATCAAACTTCTAATCTAGCCCGAGTTTATAGGTAGGAAGAGCGATTAGGAAATTAAATAACTACAGTGTTTATACAGCACTCTCATTCGTAGGTTGCTCTTGTGTGAGGAGTCTTATGTTCGCAGACACGGCGTTGTATAAAAAGTCGAGCTGTTGCATACAGGAAGATGCAAAATTCCTGTGCAAACAACAGAAAGCTTCACCGCTCCATCCAACAGCGATCTCCACCTTCCGGGTATATGTGGGTGCTGGCCCGGAGCCGTCCATGCTCCCAAACAGCAATGTAGTACAAAGAGAATCTGAACACCTCCATTCATTGCTTGTATACTGTAATCAATAATAATCCAGCGTCCACCATGGAAGGAATCCCCACCCAACAGCCATCCACCTAGAGATAGATGATTGCTGAATGGGGATTCCTTCCACGTTGAATGCTGGATTTTTATTGATTAAAGTATACAATCAATGCTGGTCACTGCTAGGACACATAGAAAACCATTGTTTTCTACATGTCCTGTTCACACCACAATGTGGGTGTGACGAGCAGTGTACTGCAAAGAAATTCAAACATGCTGCATGTTTTCATGCACGCTGAGTGCCACTGCAGGTCACTGCATGGCAGTGCTGCCAGCCGCACTGCTATGTGGGGACCTGAATAGAGAAGATCTTTTAAAGAGGAAGTCTACTAATTGTATTTGCTTTGTCAGGGGATGCTAATGCCTGTGACCCCTTAGGGTGTTTTCCTATAATTTCCTGTCCCAGTTGCTAGTGTCGTCAGAGAAAGGAAGTGGGTTAAAATCCCATTAGGGTCAACAGCAGAAAAAGAAAATCTCTTCAGAGGCTCAATCCTTCTCTATTCTATCTGAAACTAAAAAAAGAAAACAAATGTTTTGAGCAGAGAAGGTTTTAGTGCTTTGGCCAAGAACTATGGGTCAGGTTTAATCTGTGCTAGCTGTAATATGTGGTAATATGTCAGCTTTAGGCATGAGCATAAAAGTGAAAATATGTGAGATACTTTTTATTGGATGAGTGTATTTTGGTGTAGGCTATAATCAAAGTTTTGCACTAAAATATATTGTTAGCTATAAATCATACTAAGCTTCTAAAAACTAGGCTAGCCTTCTCATAAACACAGTAATGTAGAAAATATGGGTCATAAATAAACGGATGAGAATGGTTTAAGGTTATGTTCACGTGTGTAATATGCATGTACTTGCTTTAAGAAAAGGATAACACTGACCTCTGCATCCCTCACTGTGATCAGCTTTATAATTCATTCCTCAATACTGTAAAGACTTGTGGCTGCACTGATTCTTGCTCTGTACACTGGGCCAATATATAACATAGTATTTCATGGAACAACTATCTGTGATCATTCAAGCTGGAAAATTACAGATAGCAAAAGTGAGAATCTGACTGGTTGCCATGAAGGAATGCGATAATTCTTATTTCAGGCACTTAAAATAACTCCAGGCAACAGCGTTCTTAACCCTTGCAGTGGGGCCACCCCTTAAGTCAAGCTGGTCTACTGGTACTTGGTTGCCCCAGGACTTAATACATAAGGCTATAGTCATTGGCCAAGTGGTATGAGGGACTGAGCAAAGATATAGAAAAGAGTACACGTGGTCTTCAGGAGCATCTGGTGTAGACTGTTGCACAGCGGAAGAGTATACAGTAAGGACATCCAGAGGCAGGTGGTAGTCAGGGGAGGCAGCAGATGATAAGCATAATCCTGGGTCAGGCAGAAATCAGGGCAGGTAGCAAATGATAACTGTAATCCAGACACAGGCAGAGGATCAGGGGAGAAGATAAGCGTAATCCAGAGTCAGGCAACAGATAAATGTAATCCAGGATCAGGCAGAGGTCATCGCAGGCAGCAGACAATAGAATAATCCAGGAACAGGCAAAGGTCAAGGCAGGTTAACTACTTTATGAATCAAGGTTCATCAAATATGGAGTCTGTGTAGACAGAACTGTCAGAAGGCCAGAGCCATGGGGCTTGTGTTGGCTAAGAAGAGTGCCCTGAGCTCCTTGGCCAATCAGGTCAGAAGAGGCAGCGCGGGGGAAAGGTTTGCACATTCACCGCCTTCCCTTTCCTGGCCAGGCAGGCTTCATACTCAGATAAGAGTCTGGTATGGAGTTTTAGGGGAAACCACATGTCACATTTTTTGGGGTGGGGGGCGCATGCTAATTTTTTTTTTTCAATAGGGTTTGTAGTATTTATGAATGTTATTTGAGTCTATTTATAAATGTCTGATACAGATCAATAAAAACTCGGCCTCTTTGTAAAGCAACTGTGAAATGTAATTTACTGGCAATTTAAATAGTATTTTTTTTTCTTTGTCAATGTTAGTTTGTCTGTAGTGAATGGAATTGTGAATTGTAATTGTTGCCCTGTAAGCATTATGAAAAGAGCAACTCCCTGCTAAACTGTAATTATTTTTTTTTGCATTGCCACATGTACCCCATGACAGTGCCCAGCCCCCCATGCTAATTGACAATAGCTTGTCTGTTAGACTAGAAAATGACTTAAAATGACACATGAAGCCAGTCAAGAAATTTCATTTAGCGGCAAAGGGTATTTTGTTTTCTTTGTAAATGTTAGTTTTACTGTAGTACATCTACTGTAGTACACTTCACAGGCAGGTTTAGGGAAGCCTAAGCATGTTGTTAAAAACAATTAGCATTTTTAATGTTGCCCTTTAAGCATTAATAAAAAAGATGTTCCCCACCAAGCAGATTTTGTTTTTACATTGGTACATGCCCCCCTTCAGTGCCCAGCTACTCTTGCCCTTTGTGTGACAATAATTTCCCTTTATGCTTTGAAAATGGCCAGAATTGATTTGAAAGATTCAGCTTACCTTGACAGCAATGGGGTTTGAAATAACGTTTGATCATTTGAGGGGTTCAGCAAGCCTCCTACAAATCAAACCCAGGTACATTCATGTTACTCTTAGTCATTCATTTCACACACCCTTTTTGTCACAATGTACTTCAGTACTTCAAACACATGCGCGCGAGCAGAAAAAAAATGCCTTCTGGAGACGGCAATCCGCCAATGCTGCAGTGCCGTCCGTCCGTTTTTTTACAACGGGCGGACGGCAAGTGGTTACAGGAATGTTTCATCTTTATTGTTTCACTTTAAGTGATGTTAAAATCACTGCTCCTTTAAAAATGGTATTTTTAAAAAAGTGTTTTTTGCATTGATACATGTCACCATGGCAGTACCCGGATCCCCATACCCTTTTTATGGCCAATAACTTGCATATAAGCTTTCAAAATGGGGACAGTTGATTTTGCGTGTTCTGGTCCCATAGAGTTTCATTGAGTTCTAAGTTCTTGTAAGATTTTTTTCCCTGTTCTAAAGTTCTTGTTAGAATCAAACTCAGGTGTGTTCAGCCCATCGCTAGTCACATGGAGGCATGGTGCTTGTGAAGGGGGAGGGGCGGGACTAAGGCCAAAGTGTACATACCTAACACTCCATCCTCAGTGCCTGTTCAGCCTCCTAGCCACACAGCATCTTTGGTTGCTAGGAAGCTGTCGGCTGCATAGCATCACTGGTTGCTAGGATGCTGTTGACTAGTATAGCATCCTAGTAACCAATAATGTTGTGACACCAACATTATGCTATCAACCAAGGATGCTTTCCTTCATCAGAGTCTTAGAAAACAGTAACATGCCCTGCTCTTTACTTTACTACACCGTGGACCCACTCTTAGCACTGTGGCCTGTCTCTCTTTGCCAGCTTAGAGCTGGTCCTAGTTACCTCCTGTTTCCTTATCTAGGAACTGGTTGCAAATAAGAACTGCCTGAACCTGTTTCATGTGTCTGAACTCTCAATGAAACTGTCACAAGGCATTCATTAATTAGGAGCAGGATTTTTTAAAAGGACCTTACTACCAGAAAAGCATCTCAAACCCTATACTGAATCACCCCCACTGTGTTTACTTATGTATAATGAGGATCAGATAAAAACAGGTTCTCATACGTTCACAAAGGGAAGACAACTAAAGTGTGCCACCAACCTAGTAAACATGCGGTCTATAGAGAATAAGCTGATCAAATAAACAGTTAAAATTACAAGTTTCTGGCACATAAAAAAGGAAATATGTCCTACATACAACATAAGCTCGTTATGTTCAATTCAAAATAATGAATACTACCGAATATGTTTTGCAGATTGCAAATTGAGCAGTTTGCAAACTGAAATTTCTGTAACCTTTTTAAATGATATGGTCTAGAAGACTGTATATACTGTAGCTTTAATATGATCTATCTGTAGTACTGTTCTCGAAACAAATGGCAAAAACTATGGTGAATGCAGCCAAGTTTACAATCATCCATGCAGCACACACGGCTTGATCTTTATTATTTACATACGTTATCAAACTACCCTAGCACATGAATTGATCAGAGCCCCTCCCCTACCTTGGTTTGTTCCCCCCCGTTCACACGATTGTGTTCATTATGAGTGGCATTGTAAATTGCACCCAACACACCCTCAAAACACACGTGTGATAAAATGCAACCTGCCCTATTTATGTGTGTATTGCTGTACATTTCAACCCATTCATTTTCAATGGGCTGTTTAATACTACACAATGACCGTAAACGTGTGATGCGCGTACAACGCTGTGGTGTGAATGGGCCCTAGGGAAGAAAACCTAATTGCACATCACTCTACCTCTTCTTTCTCATCATAAGCTCTATGATTTCCATTGAACACATAAGGTAATCTGTTTCTATAAAATATATATATGCTTCCCAGCATTTTTTGTGGTTTTTTTTTAGAGTGCCCCACTAAACAACTAAGGACATATTTCAGCCAGCCACTGACCACAATGCTGGGGGGGGGGGGGGTTCA
>NW_017306652.1:928124-948035 GCF_000935625.1 Nanorana parkeri | reverse complement strand
TTACACCGCCCACGTCCCCAAAGGTGGGGGGGGGGGGGGTTGTATTTTTACAGCTAGCCACTAACCATTAACGCTGGGTGGATTTTTCAGCCAGCCAGTGACCACCAAAGCTGGGTGTCACAATTTCCTGGAATCCATGCTGGATTTTCCCTAGTGTCCTGCCTCCATGTCTGATTTTCCCCTTGGTCCCAGGTACTTGACTGTCAGCTCTGGTGTTTCACAGGGCTGCTGCCAATCTTCACACTTTCTCTCCTGTTTAGGATTACCTCACTTGTTGCTCTGGGTTCGAGCAAGAAGTCTGTTTTCTTGTGCCGTACCCTCTGTGATTCCCTGTGTTCTTGTGCCTTCCTGGATTTCTGCGATTCCCAGATTCCTCATGCTTCCCTAGATTATTGTGCTTCCTGGTTTCCTCATGGGTTCCCTGTGATCTCCCAGTTGCTAATTTTCTCTCTGCTGTTGCTTGTGTTCTTGTTTGCTATAGCTCCTAGTAGTCCACGTGTGTACTATAGATTTCCTTTCTGTGCTTGTATATCTACCAGTATTTCCATAGCCCCTGCGCTACACATGTTTCCCTGTGTGCTCTTCTCCAAGTGTGTCCGTAGCCCTGTGCTATGCACGGTCTCCAGTGTGATCTCCCAGTGTGTCTGTAGCCCCTGTGCTACACACGTTCCCCAGTGTGTCCTCTCAGTGTATCCGCAAAAAGGTTCCCAGCACATTCACCAGCCAGCATGCAAAAAAACTTGTCTCACAGCTAAGGTTAAAAACGGAGTATTATTTTTGCCACATGTGCTCCAAGATGGAGACTCTCATAGTTTACAGTTAGCACCGCACTATATAGAGATGCCTTGGAGCGGCTGTGCGGCTTTCACATTTTCTGCAGAAGAAGTGTATCTAAACCTCTGTTTTTAACCTTAGCGGTGAGACAAGTTTTTTTGCATGCTGGCTGTTGAGTGTGCTGGGAAACTTTTTGCTGTTACTGTTTAAAGCCCTTCCGTGTGCACCTTGCTGTAAAGCTGGTAACAAATTGATGAGTGCGTTTGCCATTTGTTTTGCTCCGGTGCCCCTTTGCAGCACACCATCCCCTGAGTGTAACTCTTAGTGCAACGCACGTTCCCCTGCGTGCATCTTCCAATCCATCCTCACCCATCGTGCTGCTCCAGTCCCCTGTACACATCCCCAGGCGTAACCTGTACCTCTGTGTGGTATCCCTACCTGCCCGTTCCCCACTGCTGTCCCCAGAGTAACTGGACAATCGTGTCGGCACGGGTGTGTCAGAAGGCCGCAACTTGGGGGGTGTCCTGCCGCACAATCATCCTCACCATTGGAGGCTCTGTGGAAGACTAGGCCCTCTTAGATCCAGAACCTCTGGCTCAACACCAGTTATTGTGCAGTCACCCTGTTCTAGTCCTCTGCATCACACAGTCACCTTAGTCCCTGGTTTCCCTGTGACCGGCATCCTAGGTATTACATCAATTTCCTAGTCCCATTCCCTGCTTTAGACCACTCCGCAAAACCCAGAGCTCATGTATCCCAGTGTCCTGATCCCCAAATCGTGACACTGGGGGTATTTTTACAGAAAGCTAGTGACCACCAATGCTGGTGGGGGTATTTTTACAGCCAGTCACTGACCACCAATTCTGGAGGTATTTTTATAGCCAGCTACTTACTACCAATGCTTGGGGTATTTTTCAGAAAGCCAGTGACAAGCAATGCTGGTGGGGAGTATTTTAACATCCAGTCAATGACCACCAATGCGGTGGGTATATATATAGCCAGCCACTGACTACCAATGCTGTTTTTTTTTTACAGAAAGCCAGTGACCACCAATGCTGGTAGGTGGTATTTTTACAGCCAGTCACTGAACACCAATGCTGGAGGTATTTTTACAGAACGCCAGTGACAACCAATGCTGGTGGGGGGGTATTTTTACAGCCAGTCACTGAACACCAATGCTGGAGGTATTTGTACAGCCAGCCACTGACTACCAATGCTGGAGGTATTTTTTTACAGAAAGCAAATGACCACCAAAGCTGGCAAAGATATTTTTATTGTCAGTCAGTGGCCACCGATGCTGATTGGGGCATTTTTACAGAAAGCCAGTGAACACCAATGTTGGGGATATTTTTACAGACAGTCACAGACTACCAATGCTAACGCAATGTGGCCACACCCACGATTCAGCACAGTGCACACCACTTTATTACAGCAAATCATGTTTGTGAATGGGGGGGGGGGGGGTTTACAAAAAAAAATGATCGGCTCTAGTTGCCAATAATAATCGCTGAATCACTGAACACAGCATCTTTATTAATCAGCTAAATACATAAAACCCAACTCCTTGTTTTCCAGACCCCTGTCCTAAAGGCATAGTCCACCTTTTACAAAAATGTAATAAATGCATTGATGAAAAAGAAGTGTATTTTTGTAATTGTTGCATGGAGGGCAAAAGTGCACTACAACTATAAATCAGTACATCGCGGTTGTAATGCACGGTCTCCTGCAGACTCTGCCCCCAGTCTCAATTCCATACCCTGGCAGGGACTGTTAAGGGACTGAAAGAAGTAATCAGTGGGCCACAGTTGTAGTGATGTCCCTGCCTTCTGCTCCACTGACACCTACGAGTCCCTCTGCTGTGGTTGCAGATGGAAAATTACATCTTTCCATTCAAGGATCCCTGTGAATGGATGGCATGCCTGTGCCGGAGGAGTCACACACATCTGCACTAAATTCAAAAGAAAGCAGTATGCTCCCGTTAGAAGCACCCCACAATTCAGGTAACTGGGAGTATAGTTTGAGGGTGGGTGCTGGGGAATGTTACAATGTTTCATGTCACTCTCTAATTATGGGTGTTACATGAAACTTGTTCACAAAGGTGGACTATGCTTTTAAATCTAGCTGTTTTCTAATTGGTCTGGTGACATTACGGGCCCTTCATTTTTTCTGGCAGTGGGCGGTTCTAGCTCCTGAACAGTGTGCCGATACTTAAAGTATTTGTGAAGGCAGTTTATATACTTTAAACATCCATTGTGGGACAAAAAACATTTAATTGTGGGTTCAAGTAATCGCACAGCCTTCGTTTCATCTCCTTTTCCCCATTGCTGAGGGAGGCATGTCTCAATTTCAACAGTTGTTTTGACAGAAAGATATGCTTTTGTTTGGAGCCACTGTCATTCAACAGGGTAGGACAGAGGGTGTGCCTGCAAAACTAACTACTGGAGTACAGACACAGCATGCATCAGCAAGCCTGGGGACCCAAGCAATCCCCTTCTTTCCTGTTGCAAACTATACACACCAAGCACAAAAGCAGGTTTGTGCTGGCATTGCCAATTTGCAACAGGAATAAAGCGGGACTGGAAGGATCAGAAAACAATGAAATAAAAAGGATAGGCTAAATTTAAAACATGTACATGAACATAAAGAAACATTCTATATATCAAATATTACACATTTGTGGTAACATACACTACTTTAGTGGCATCTGAGCACCATTCTGTCCATGAGTACTGTGAGACCAGGTCAGCTTGATGACGTGCCTTCATGGAACATGTCCATGACAGCCTGGGCTCATACAAAGTGTTAGCTCTCTGGCTTTGATCTGTTTAATTATTCTTTAGGTTTATGTGTGTGAGACAGCACGGTAATTAAGTGGTATTTTGTGGGTAAATGGATTGTGGACTCTGTTCCACAGGCTCCCTATTTAGAACAGTGAGCAGGAGATGTTGGTGACAGCTTGGTCATTGTGCTGGAAGCGCGCTAACTCACCTGCTCTCTGCACGGAATAGCAGGTCGGCTGGACGCATATGTGCCAACAGGTAGCATTAAAGCCCACCAGCTGTGCCGACACACATGTCCATTATGCCAGCAAGAATTGGTTAACAAATACATAGTTGCAATACATAGTTAAACTGTGTCTTATATGTTTGTTCGGAGTTCAGCAGTAAGTGGCAGGATATGGTCATGTGTGAGCTCTTAAATGGAAATGTATTATGTTGCTGACTGCATACTATAGAGATAATATTTAAAATTAGATCAGATAAATAATTTCTTTTTTAGTTTCAAAAAGTTTTTTATTTTTTCAGTAAAGTGCTGGTTAAACGATGCACTGACACGAACATTGTGAGTGTGCATATATAGTCATGTAGACATTGGAATTGCTATACAACAGTTGTATGAACAGTAAACATTTAGCAATGATAAATAATTTCAATCATGTCACACGATTATTAAACTTCAGTGCAGGGCAGGTGATATAACATTTTGCATTTATTTAGTCTTACAGATATAGAGACATACTTTATAGATGTATATCTTTTATTTTATTTCAAAATCCTTTATGATCAGAATGATCCAGTGTCATGCCATGCTCCATTTTGTTCTCCTTTTCAGGTAGCCAGATAAAATGCGCTTCTCCTGATGTTGATACAATCTTTTTAAGTACTAACAAGTGTTCTGTGGTTACAACACGATTCTTTTTTCTTTCGTCGCTCTGAGGTTACCACCCTGGTAGGTGTGCAAAATCTTTCTCACTTCTCTCCAACAGATATTTCCTTTTCTTCTGTAAAGCTTGTTTCAGTGAACAAAAAAGAAACACATAAAGTACTGTGTGTGATCGACCACCTCTTCTAAAGCATACTTCATAGCTCATCACCTTCTTTCATGTTTGATTCAAGATCCCCCTTTGACCAATCATGAACACTCGTGGTTCTGTCAAATTTCCACAAATTATTGATCTGCCATCTTATACTAAAGAAACATATTTATCATGCTCCTCAAAGTTTCTTGTGGCATTATCAACAGCTTGAGCTTGCTGAAACATTCCTGTTTATATGATACAAAATAAATTAACGTATTTGTGGTTTGAGCAACTTTAAGTTATTGTTTTAAAGAAATGTAAATAATTGAAGCAGTTTCTATGTTGGTCGTATTTAAGTTCAAATCAGATAAATTATGTTGTTGACACTTCCGGTTCCGGCACCCATGTGAGTGGCAGCAGGGAGACGGCGCTCCCGTTACGGCATCCTAATTGTATAAAAAAACGGCTACCCACCTCGTGACAGGTACTCTACTGAGCCAGCAGAGTGTCCGGTGCCCGGGGATGGACCGATTCCTGGCGTCTGCACGATCCAGATCGAGATCCCGATCACTTAATCGGTCTCGGGCACTCACTCGGGAATCACGTGTAGCCAAGATGGCGGTGGCCCCAGATACTTCCCCACAAAGAAGCGTGTCTCCGGCCTTTGAGGTGCAGGGCCTGGATGAGGACAGCACACATGCTAAAATAGCAGCAGCGGTAGCCAAATTACTGAGACCGACTATCACTGAGGCGGTGGAGACAGCCATTCAGCACAGCATGGGCCAAATCAGGAAGGATCTGTCAGCACAGGCACGAGCACTTAAAGAAGCGGAACACCGCATCTCCTCACTGGAGGACGACTTGCTGGAAGCTCAATCGAAGCTGATCACGTGTGACACTACCTCACGGGCGATGCAAGATAAGATAGAGGACCTTGAGAATCGTTCTCGCCGCAACAACTTGAGGTTAGTGGGCCTTCCTGAGTCATACAAGCCGAACGAATTGCTCACGTTGTGCGCATCCACTATCCCGGCGTTGCTAGGGGTCTCTGCAGCCTGCACAGCGGAGAGGGCTCACCGCCTGGGGCAGCCAAAAGACAACGCCAAGGCACCGAGACCGGTTATCGTCAGGTACCTTAACTACGCCGACAAGCTCGAGATACTACAAAAATATAGAGCTGCTAAATCTCTTCAAATTGATGGGAATAAAGTACTACTATTCGCAGATTACTCGGCGGAAGTGGCGAAACAGAGGAAAGCTTTCAGTGAGGTATGCTCCAACTTATATCACCAGCGGATCAAATTCACACTGGCCTATCCGGCCGTCCTGCATCTTACCACGACTGAAGGTCGCAACTACTCATTCCGGGATCCAGATGAAGCACTACAATTCCTTAATCAGATGGATGCTACAAATACTGGGTCTCCCTCCAAATCTCCCTTGCCTCCACGTTCGCCACACAAATCCACCAAAATACCAAAGCGGGTGATGGGCACCCCCCGCAAATACCGTAAGCGTTGATGGTAACAGGAGTGAACCAACTGTTCAATTACGCTAACTGTTCTCATTCTTTCCCATCATAATTATAGAGCAGAGATGGGTAGCGGACACCTTTCGTGTGTTGTTCTCTCTTCTATATATTGCCAGGATGACCTGTAACGGGTTTTGAAGCGCATATCCCGTTTTGCGTCCATAGGGAAATGGCGAAGTCAGTAAAGTATATGTTTTATTTTTCTTCCACTGTACATGTTGTATGGTTTTCATGCACTGTTTATGTTCTATCATGTTCTAATTGCACTATGATAAGAATAAGGTCCCACCTACTGCTGGTACATGTCTCGCTGTGTCACTTCAGATGGCCGATTGCCTACTCTCTGTTATCTCTCCCTGCGGTTGCTTGGGCGAGCTTCTGGGGGGAACGTCTCAATAATGTCCTAAAAACTATCCACACCTATTGGAACCGTGCATGAATAATCCTGACCCATCTCGTATACATTCATGAAAATAATCTTGTGGAATGTTAAGGGTCTACGTTCCCCCCAGAAGCGCACCAAGGTATTGCGTCACTTGAAACGCCTGAAGGCGGATGTGGCCCTATTGCAGGAAACGCATCTCAGGGACGAGGATCTATTTCGGATGAAACGCCTATGGGTGGGGGAAGTGTTCTGCTCGCCATCCCAGGGCCGCACAGCTGGTGTTCTAATATTGCTTCGTAAAAACCTTGCCTATTCAGTGTTGGGGGTAGACAGAGATACCGAAGGGAGATTACTGTCTGTCACCCTGAAATGTGAACACACGCTCTTTACTGTAACAAATGTCTATTTTCCCAACTCGCCCACCCTAGCAGACTTCCAATCCCTTGCTGGCTGGATTAATAAGTTTGATCCGCCCCACCATTTGATTGGAGGAGACTTTAACTCGACAATGTCCACGTTGGAGGACAGGAAATTGATTTTGGGGACTATTCCCAAGAGCAGATGGTCCGGTTCTGGCAGGCAGTCGGTGTTGGCATCTACGATGGAGGCTCTCTGTCTCAGGGATGTTTGGAGGCTCACGCATCCCTTAGAATCGGAGTACACGCACGTATGCCTGGTACATAACTGCCTGTCACGACTGGACTATTTCTTCTGTTCAGATGCTCTGATGCCCAACACGCGAGGTCCTGAGATTCACGACTTGGTGATATCGGATCATGCCCCGATCTCAGTGGTGGTAAGCCACGCGCCGCGGGTGGAGAACATGATTTTGTGGCGCTTCCCGTCCTTTCTGGCCTCCAACGAGGATTTCCAACACTTCCTTCGCTCTGCCTGGAGGGATTATGCCATGTGCAATGCGATACATACGACCGATCCCACCCTCTTCTGGGAAGCGGGCAAGGCCTGTATGCGGGGTAAGATTATTTCTTATGTCTCTGCATACCGGAAAAAGACCATGAAAGCATATCATGAGGCGAGTGCTCGTCTACGGACGGCGCACGCCTCTTTGATAGCGAACCCATCCTCGGCTCACAAGCAGGACTGGGTGGGAGCCAAGCAGGAGTTTGACTTATGGGCACAAAGGCAGGAAAACATTAAAGCTTCCTATGCAGGCCTACGTCTCCATAAGTTTGGGAACAAATCAGGGAAGCTTCTTGCACGTCTGGCCAAGGGTAGCTACCGCCCTAACCCCATTCTAACTCTCCGTAGTCCCAAGGGTGAGCTAACCACTGACCCAATAGCTATCAATAAAATATTGGAGGAGTTTTTTGGGGCTCTCTATGAGGAGGACTCTTATGATGAAACAGCGGCCATACGGTTTCTAGATAATATTCGTCTCCCAAGTCTTTCGCTAGAGCAATTAGATTTACTTAACGCAGATATCTCCAAGGAGGAAATTCTAGTGGTGATCAAGAACTTATCTAGCTGCAGGGCACCAGGACCAGATGGATACACGGCTGACATGTATAAAGTACTACAGGAGGATATAATAGACTCCCTTCAGGCCCTATACAATACAGTGTGGGAGGGAGGTCCATACCCCGCTACCGGTCAGGAGGCATATGGCGCCAGGACCAGATGGATACACGGCTGACATGTATAAAGTTGGAGGGGATAATAGACTCGGTTCACTCCATGCACAATAAAGTGTGGGAGGGAGGTCCATACCCCGCTACCGGTCAGGAGGCATACATACGGTTGCTATTTAAGGAGGGTAGAGATCCGACTAATCCAGGATCCTACCGGCCCATCTCATTGCTGAATCTAGATGTGAAGATTTTATCCAAGCTTATAGCAAACAGATTGGCGAATATATTGGCCACATTAATACACCCTGCGCAGGTTGGCTTTGTCAAAGGTCGAGCGGGGGTGTCAAACCTGAGAAAAGTGCTATTGGCGTTGGAGATGGTCCGGGCTGATCCGGAGGCTACATTGGCCATTATTACGTTGGACGCTGAAAAAGCATTTGACAACGTCAATATGCAATGGATGTTTCGAGTATTATCTATGTTTGGATTCAGGGGCAGGATACTCTCTCTCCTACATCGTATGTATGCCTCTCCGGTGGCGAGAATATTGACCCAGGGAGCTATATCTTCCTCCTTCGCTTTTGGTAAGGGGACGCGACAAGGTTGTCCTTTGTCGCCCTTGCTGTTCAACCTGGCCCTAGAACCTCTAGCACGTCACGTCCTAGAAACACCTGCTCTCCGTGGTATAAGGGTGGGCAAGGAGGATTTGAGAATCGCTTTATTCACGGACGATGTTTTGTTGTTTACCTCCCGGCCCAAGGAGGACGCACTAGTGATACAGGAACTATTTGCCCAGTTTACTACATTTCCGGGCCTCAGAATTAATTTTACGAAGAGCGAGATATTACCCCTGTCAGCCAAGGTGGGGGACTGGGATGTGCGAATGCAGTTTAGAGTGGCACAGCAAGACATTACGTATCTAGGACTCAAGGTGGGTAAGACACCATCCTCCCTGTATGGGCTAAATTACCCCCCTCTGATTGATAAAATTATCAAGGAGTTGGAAGCCTGGGAAAATCTTCCATTATCACTCTTCGGGAGGATACACCTGTTTAAAATGTCTAGCTTCGCCAAATTGTTGTATCCGCTCCAAACTCTTCCTCTCTTAAAGAGTTTGGATATTGCCAACATTACTAGAGCCATGACACGCTTCATATGGCAATCAAAACGGCCTAAAATATCTGTTAAGAAGTTGTGGCTCCCGAAGGGTGAGGGCGGTGCTAACCTGCCGAATATAAAATTATACAATTACGCCTGCCTATTGAGACACGCTCTGGATTGGCTCAACGACGATTCTGCATATTCTAATACGCCCCTGGAGAAGGCGTTTCTGGCACCTTGGGATATTAAAGCAATTCTCCAGTGCAAGGTCTCAACTCTACCCATGGGTGTTCGACAGAATGTATTGTACAGGGACACGGTGGTGGCGTGGAGAGAGATGCGGAGAGGTCTCGGGCATTCCCCATTTCTCTCCAGGCACAGTCCTATTATGCATAACCCAATGTTCCCCCAAGGCATGGAGTATAGGGCGTTCAGCCTGTGGAAATCCAGGGGCTTACACTCCAGGAAGCAATTGTTCCGGCCGGACACGTGGGCACCATACACATTCCAAGAATTGATGACACGGTATCGTCTGCCCTCACATCACTTTCTCCACTTCTTACAGGCCACTAAACATTGGCAAGCGATATCTAGGGATCCCAAGAAAATTTTTGCTACCTCATTCCTAGACGTACTACTGTCCTCTAAATCATACTCAATATCTACTCTATATCCTAGACTTCAAACAGTATTCACGCCATTGCTGGCTACCTTGAATGTTAAAATTTGGGCCAGAGAATTTGAAGATCTGGACCTAGTGGACAAGGCCCTGCAGGGATACAACAAAGTCAGGAAGGTGATCACTAGCGAAATATGGAGGGAGACCCAGTTTAAGCTGCTGCACAGGGCTTATGTCCCTTATTTCATGCCGGAAGGCACCGCTTCACATCAAACCAAGTCATCCAGCTGTCCGAAATGTGGCTGTGCCCATCCCACTTTGAAACACTGCCTATGGACTTGTCCCCGGATCCATCAATTCTGGACGCTCCTGATGTCCTATATCGCACAGATTCTTTCCTGGGATCCCCAACTAGACCCTGCCCTATGTCTGTTCAGTCACTGCTCCTCACAGGAAGGAGACAGACAGGTACCCCAAGGGGCTGGACTGGTTACACATCTGCCTCCTTGCATCTCGGAGAGTGATTATGTGCAAATGGAGCGATGGCAAGCCTCCTACAGTAGAGGAGGTGATCAAGGAGCTCAAACTTCTCTTTTGCAGGGAAAGAATAGACGCAGAATCACATGCTGATGCGTCTGCTAAATCTTTCTTCCGCAGATGGAAATTGTTCCTGATTCAATCCTACACGATAGCGGAAATTAGTAAAATTGTTAAACCATTCTGTTACACAAAATGGTATCTAACTGGTCACATGTCGATTTCCTTTCCTTCTACATATATTTTTACATTCTGTTTGCATGTATATATGTATATAATACATTTTTTGTGCTTCTTTTAGGGATTAGTATAGGGGACATGCTGCCCAAGAGAAAATGCAGGGTCATCATTTTTAAGGAGAATGAAACAATGTCACTGATGCTGAACCTTCAAGATGAGATTGATCCCTGTCTAGCAGACATGCAAGTGGTGACCATGATGACGATAATAAAGAATTCCACTTAGAGGTAGATAAAAATGCAACTGTGGCCTCAGACACCAACAAATTTGGAAGTATGGTAAGCCGCATAATTGCGGGGTATGTATTATATCAAAAGAGAGAGACTTAGGTTGCCTTATAAAACAGAAAATACACTCTGCAACCAACTTGGTATAATTGAGCAGATAACTCTGAGGACTTCTCCTCTCCAGGGCCTCTCCCATCCTCTGGAACCCCCTACCTCAACCTATCTGGCTATCTCCTAATCTGTCTGCCTTCAGGCGTTCTCTGTAAACTCACCTCTTCAGTGCGGCCTATTCCACCTCCCCTTAAAAACTGTACATCCCACACAGTTATTACCTTCTGCATCATTTGCCTCTCCTTGTAGGGTGTAAGCTCTCATGGGCAGGGTCCTCTAATCCTTTTGTGTGGTATTGTATTGTACTTGCAATTTGGAGGCAGCTGTTTGGAAACATGATGACTGTAAGGGCAAACATAAAAAAAATACTTTGCTGGGCAATGTCTATTTAAAAAAAATCTGGATTAATTATTGAAAATATTTTTTTAGAGCTTAATACTACTCTAATATATCACTTGAAACAAACATGAATTGGCAAAATAAGTAGTTTAGCATATCCCTCGACAAAACACCTTTTACCTACAATATTTTCACCTGGACACCTTTTCCTGTTAGCCATGCCCACTCGTGCGCGGTGCGCGAGAGCTAGAAACTGACAAAATTTAAAACCAGGCAGCGATGCCTGTTTACATACAAGTGATCCGCCGGCTATGGAGACGGCGGATCGATTGTATAAAGTGCCGTTTTGTGCGCCACTCCTTCACGGCCCCCTCCCGCTGGTCCCGAGCTCCGCTGTGCCCAGGACCAGCATGGTGACTTTGTGGCAGGGGATCAGAGGGAGATCGGTACATGAGCTCCCTCCATCCCCTCTCCGGTGTCAGAATGCGGAAGTGATATACATTACATCACTTCCACATTCTGCTGTCACTCTCCAGCTTCAGAAGCTGGAGAGAAGATGATGAAGCAGATCTCTGCTTCATCAGCTTCTTTGGGGGCCCCTATTTGACATTAGGGGTTTTGGAGACCCCTGATGTCTCCATAAAGAAGACCTGTCACATACTCTTTGCTATCACATAGGGGGGTTTCTTAGCTTTAGTTTCTTTTTTTTAAAGTCCCCACCCATACATACACGCATGCAAACATGCATCATCTGCGCATACGTGCGAAAAAGACTGCACCCATGGATTGCACCCATTATGCAACACATGTTATATATCACCGCGATCGTCGCTGTGAGAGCAATAATTCTAGGGCCATCAATCACTGATAACACTGATGAGCGGTAAAAGCTTTTAAAGCGTCGCCTATGGTTAATTTTGGGTATGATAGTTTTTTTGCGATTTTGCGGGTGCACACAATTTTAAAGCTTGACATGTTTGGTGTCTATTTACCCGGAGTGACCCCATCTTTTATATTTTACCAAAAAATTGGGTAATAATAATTGTATTATAACATAATGTAAGAAAAAAATCCTTTTTTTTTCTCAAAATGTTCAGTAATTTTCCCTTGCTATAGTAAAAAATGAAACCCCCAGTGGTGATTAAATATCACCAAAAGAAAGCCCTATCTGTCCCCATAAAATGGTATAAAATTCATTTTAGTACAGCGTTGCATGACGGAATAAATGTCAGTCAAAGTACCGCAGCGCTGAATACTGAAAAATGGTCTGGCCAGGAAGGGGGTTAAACACTGCACAGTCTTGCGCCTGACCTGCGGTCAGGTGCAGGACTGTAGCCAATTGCCGTTTCGGACGGCGCAGTGCATTGTGGGATGTGCCGCGGTCGAGCAGACCGCGGACATCCCATAATGTTCGGTGTTCGCCGAACGCTCGAACATGCAATGTTCGAGTCGAAACTATGTTCGACTCGAACGTTCAGCCCATCCTTACTGGTCAGCACGTGGTTAATGTATACCTACATGAAAATATTTTTTCGGACAAATGTTACATTTAGCAGAAATAATCCCTGATTAATGGGATAATCCTGTCAATCAGATAGCGCTCAAAAATCATATCTGTTAACCAATGCAGTCAAATATTTTCCTCCCTGAGTTAACTAAATATAAATACAATAAATGGCATGATACCTTGAAGTTGAAAATAGCGTGAGAACACAGCTTTTTTAGAATTAGTATCTGTCAGTTAAAGTGTGGTATTCTGGGTGGTATTGTGTAATGTGTACATTTACATTGACTGTGTTTTGCATACCATCTGTCAATCTACACTCCTTTATTCAAACTGTGCAAAGTGTGATAAACTGTTTTTTTTTCTAATAATGACATGCACGGTGTTAACACTTCTACTGTTACCATTGGTACACTGTATGCCATGTTGTTGAGAGCGCTACTTGTCTCAAGGCATTAATGAACAATAGACTGATGCATGTCCTTGGTATTGTCCTTCTAAAAGGTATGTAATCTCCAGATTACGGTTTATAAACATATAACAAATCTTTATATTTCTTATCGACACTGAATAATGAAAAGATTTTTGTATATCCTAAACCAATAAACAGAAGACAACTAACAGTGCTTGTGATCCATGTCTCTTTCCACAATCACAGAGGTGCAGCCAGGGCCGGTGCTAGGATTCTTGCCTACACAGGCAAGGTGCATTTTTGCGCCCCCCTCCCCCTCCCCGACCCCCTGCAAAAACAGGGCATTTTGACAAGTACTTGTACTTGTCAAAATCCCCCGATGTTTGCGCTATGGTTTTTTAGCTGGCCGGCGACTGCCTGAGGTGCCGCGCGTGTCGGGATCCTCTGGCAGTCGCCGGCCAGCCAAATTAGGACCCCACCTGGAGCTCCTCCCACCGGACCAGCGCTGACTCGCCGCTGCTCTCCCACACCGAAGGTAAGTGAAAAAAAACCATAGCGCAAACATCGGGGCATTTTGACAAGTACTTGTCAAAATTCCCTGTTTTTTCCGCCCTCACCCTGCAGCGCCCTCAGGCGGCCGCCTGACTTGCCTTGCGGTAGCGCCGGGCCTGGATGCAGCAGAGAGCACATGTGGAATGCTGAGGTAGGCAGCCCATTCGATCAAATGGGATGCCTACCGCAGCTAAATCATGTTGGGTGAAGTGCACACCATTGGCAAGGTAATTGGTTACTATGCAATGTGGTGGGTCACAACGCACCTGCGATGGGCAGGTTATTTGTAATTGTCAGCACATCACACCTAACATTGCAACATGCAGTGTGGGATCATGTGCATCATCAAATGTGCTCCTGCACTGCATAGATGTAGGGCTATCCATAGTGCTCAGAAGATCTGATGCCTGCACAATCATTCTTTAGAATGTTTGTGTCATAAACATACATGATTCATGCTTCTTGGTCAAAATGATCTCATTGCATTCCACAATATAATTATTTTAAATATGTTAAACTGATTTTAATTTGTGGTACGAATACACTGCATATAAACATCTGACTCTAGCCTTATCCAGGTAGAGCAACAGCAATCATTTGGGAAAATCCAGGTTGGACGATTGGTTCTTTCAAAAGTGGCAGAGTGCCCACCGACATACAATCTTTTCCAAAGCTAACTGCAATTAGCTGGCTAGAACAGTCAACCTCTCATTGTAGGTACCTAGAACAATGGAAAACATGTGCTACTGTATACAAATTGGTGTTTTTAATTCTTATAAAGTGTTTTGGTTTTATTTTCATATTCATACTTTTCACATTTATATATTATTTTTTTCAGGTAGTTCTCATAATAAATTATATAAACTATTGCTACCTTTAGCAAACACGCTTGAAGGATGCTTTTTATTCTTGCACTGGTACTCTGGTGATCCCAAAATATGTATACATTAGATTATAGATCATAGGCAGGGTAGCTGTAACACTCCAGTAGCAAGCTAAAAGTAGCAGCTGGACCAGCTATAGAGACACTTGACCAGGCAGTGTCACTGACCCATGGAGTTGTTTGATTATAGCAGGGGTCAATTATGGGTAATATAGCAGGGGTCAAAACCAGCTTGATGTAGGTGGTGCTACAGAGTGAGACAGAAGAATAGTTGGGAGTATAGCCAGGGTATGTTGCTAGGGGAAAACCCCAAATAAACAAAAGCTTCAGCTGGAAGATGAATACTACCGCCTTCAGGCTGCAGGGGTATCTACAGTGCCATTTAATACTGTAATCGGGAGATACAACAGTAAATGTATTTTACAGTATTGAAGAAAAAAAAAATAGAAAACAATATTATTATTTTTTACAGCCTTTAATAAAAACAGAGCACCTAAAAAAGCTTTATATGTAATTGAAAATATATCAAAATGATTTGGTTGAGTTATTGATAAGTTCACCACTACATGCTAACTTTGGTCTAAGCATTAATGACCTCGGGTTAAGGGTTAAAGGTAATAGGTTTAAAAAAACTTACATTAAGGAGCGGCAGTTGCTATATTCAAAACCGTAACATGGCATATTGTCACACTACTTATTCTGCTTTGCAAACAGTTAAAGATAGTTTGATCCATTTAATTCCTCAATATCATGCTGGCATCATTCTGTGAAAGAAAATAAATGGGAGGAAACTATAATGCACTTCTCCCCCTCCAATACCAGGCATAGCCAGTGCCCAGCCTCAGAAACATTCACATGAGAAAAATGTCTCAAACTATTTCATCTGTCTGAGAGATTTCCCAGCTTAATTGACTTTGCATAGTGTTCCCATAACAGGATCTAGCTGGTAGCGTGGAATTACAGATACTAAAATCTGGGAACTTCTGAAGATAGAAATGAGCCGGGAATTAATTGTGAAATATGACATGCCTGCCACTTAACTAATTTGAGTGGCATGTATAAAAACTTTGCTGCTTCAGTGGAGATGAACCATATACCAAAACAGTGGCTGATTATTTATATCATTCTCATCTTGATTTTTTGTCACTAGCAGTTTTTTGTGGATTTTCTGTAAAAGTCTAAAATATATTTGTGAAGAAAAAGGGGAGGCAGGTTCTCTTTTTGAATGCAGTTTTAAGATTTAACCCCTGAGTTTAGTGTCAGGATTATTTATGTACAGGGTTATCCACAAAGCTGCCGAAGGCAGCCGAGTGAATAACCGAGCTAAAGTGAACAGAGCCGAACAAGGCTATTCACTCCAGCTTAGTACGGCTGATTTCAGCCGTACATCGACTGAAATCAGCCGTACATCGGCTCTGTATGGCTGCCTTTGGTCAGCCGAACATGCAATGCATGTTCGGCTGAGCTGAAGTGCAGAGGGACTTCGACTCAGCCGATCCAACATCTGGATCAGCTGAGCCGAAGCTTCGGTAGCTCACTTGCTGCCGTTTGCCACCATTCATATAGGGGCCAAACGGCAGTGGGTGAATAGCCGAATGCTGCTCGGCACCTCTGTGGTACCGAGCAGAATAGCAAATAAGTGAAAATAAGAAGTTAAGAAATTATTTTAAAAATGATCCAAAATTGGAAAATTAAAATTAAAAGAAAAATATTTTAAATAAAAGAAAAACAAGAAAAACAATTGGTTGGAGCTAGCAGTGATTTCTAGCAGGTCTTCTAGCAGGTCCTGGCCAATGAATAACAACTGGGCGGTGCCAGCGTTGACGTCACGGCCGGCTCCACCCAGCTGTTATTGTTTAATGACAGAACAGCGTCCCTAGGTCATTTGGGGATGATGATCTGTTATTACAACTGGGTGTATCGAGCAGCTGTCATTTGCGGGGAGAACGGCCGGGCTTCGGCAGGCCATTCTCCCCGCTTCGGCTGTCACTTTGGCTCAGTCGAGCCGAAGCATGTGCCCTCGGCTTGGCTGATCCACTCGGCTGCTGTACGGGCTATTGTGAATAGCCCGTACAGCAGCCCTTCGGTTTGACTGAACCGAAGGGTGCGGCGGCCGAAGTGAGCTGAAGGATCAACCGAAGCTACAGCTGTATCCCTCGGCTCGATATTGAATAACCCCCTTAGTGTCAGCCACTGATAAAGAAATAGATATTAACGTATTCTTATAGTAAATATGATACTTAAAAGCTTTAAAGGATCAGTCTACCTAAAGCAATACTTCATTATAGGTGTATTCCGGTGGGCTTAATCATCCTCTGCCGTTTCATGTATGTTGTGATGTAGAGAAATCTCTCTGTTTCATGTGACATTGTCACTAAAAACAAACAAACACAAAAAACCCAAAGATTAAAAAAACATAAATAATAAAATTCATCAATAATTGATAGTGCCGCCTCCATTATGTCCAGTCTTCACTTATTTGCAGAGCTACACCATCTAACACTTCCAAGTGTAACGGATGCCCTCAGCTGCCATCAGTGCACTGTGGCTCCCCTCCCACCCTTGCTGCTATGCTAGGTGGGGGTGGCACAGTGCACAGTGTATGACCAAGGTATCTGCCACACCCAGAAGTGTTGTATGCTGAAGATTCGAAAGGCAGCTGTAGCTCTGCAAGTAATATTAAAGCAGAGCTTGCAGTAAAAATGCAAGATCTGCTTTACATATTAGGGCCCATTCCGCATCATAAATAGCAGCTTTTGGTTTTCAAAAAAACTTGCCAGGAATAACGTTATGTAATATACCTACCTTCTGCATGCTGCTCCTGGGCAATGGAGATATCATCAGGCCTCTGGTAAGATCTCAGGGAATGCTGAGTATCCCAAATCTTGCTCTGCTGCTGCATCTTGAGATTTCAGATACTTATCATTATCTGGGTTCTTGGAGAAGGATGATCATGTCACGCATTAACGTGGGGGGTAAGGTTACAGACACACCGAGTAACTTCTTCAATAAAAGTCTACCTTCTAGCAATTACATTTTAAAAAAAAAAATACTTTATTTGCATTTTTATCATTATATCCAAGCTCATGTGCTGCTTGACATCTCTGAGATTAGGTCTTGGGTAGTATGTCTTTTGCGTGAAGCGACAATTGAGACAAAAGACTGATTTATGAAACCTTGGAGCATTTCTTGTTGCCTATAGCAACTAATACAAATGATTGATTCTCAAATCGGGACCGTGGACAGTACAGCTGTATGTTGATGCTTGGTATGGGCAACAAGAACATTTTCCAAAAACACATTTTCTAATACATCAGCTCTGTCATCATATCTCATAAAAAGGTTTTCTATGTGTTGTTTCCCTGTGTGTTTACTTCCTTATTACTCTAAATTTCAACAGTGATATTATTTCAGAATCCATATTATTATATTGTTATAAAAAAATCAACACTTATTTTCTTATAGTCATTTTTCTCTGGTATGGTACTTTTTAGCTTTGCATGCAGAAGCATGTGTATCAAATACAGACATACAGTAAGTGTATTGCAATTAGATTTAGTAAAACAAAACCGGATACTTAACTAAATGGCAATCAATAATGCAAGACAAGCAAAGCATTTCTATTGCACTCATTGTCTGATCCATAATGCATTCTGAAATATTTCATTCATATGCCAGTGCAAAATCACAGAGACAACATTCAAGTAGCAGTCCATTTGCCTGCTGGCTTAGGTAAGATTTACATTACGAAACTTTTTTTTTTTTTTAAAGAGTTTAAAGGTTTATTCGTATACAACCGTGCACAGCCATGTCTATGAATGGTTGTTAGCACCAGCTGTGTATTATGAGAACAGAAAAAAAGCACCAATTTATGCTGTACACTTCTAAATGTGCTTGTGTTCATTAGCCCATCATTAGTGTATCATATACTATGAAAAAATTAAGGCCATTTCAATATTAATAACAAGTCAAATGGGCAAAGGTCGTTCCAGCCTTGCCTGAGTCAGGCAACAATTTGGGTTTGGCTGGAGACCATATTGTTCAGCAGTAATGGCATGTCCTTATAGGGCAGGCACATTAACAACAATGTGACAACATTGTCGGCAGGGAACCAACTGCAAATCAATTCTGGTCTGTAATTGAGAGGGTGGAGCTTTCTAAACAGGTCTGTACCTGAGTCCCTTGTAGGAGAAAACTATAGAGTGAGAACTAGTCAAGTGGTTGGGGGGTTGCAATTTCTATGAATGCAAGGGTATTAAGTAGACACAATGTGTGTCATAAGTCTGAAACTTAGGAAATGCAGACCACTAGGATATAGTAGCAAAACATCATAGGAGGTGTTGCGTCCCAAAGAAGGAAACAATGGTTTGAAGGGTGTCCTCCAACCCTGAGGTGGAATGCAGGCAGAAAGTCTTATGTGCGCAACAGGAAGGGTCTGTGTGACCACAGCTGTTATTTGAGTGAAAACAATAAGCAGTAGGAAGGTGCATAAAGTATTAAGCTCATAGTTGTAGTGTATCGGGCCTGCAGTTGTAAAAGTTCCTGTCTTACTATAGTGTGCACCACAGGTTTGGGGAAGGGAACTGGAGGCTGGGGTCAATAAGGAACAAGGAGAGTGTTAGCTAGTCGTAACTGAAACATAGTATGCAGTAAACAGAGAGGGAAAACTTTAACAATATCGAATACTGGAGCATCTGGATGATGATAATAACTCAGTCTCTCCTGCCTCTGGGTGAGGGTGAACAGCATATTCACCTGCATCCCGAGGAGAACACACCTGCTGCCATTTTGAAGGACAGGGGAGTTCATTCAGAAAGGGAGGAGCAGGTTTCGGCCATGACCTGAGCTTCACCATTGGCAGGTGTATGTTTAAAATTCTTAACTGCCAAAATGCATAGGATGGATATCCCCACTGATAGCGAATATTGGCTTCTCTTAGTGCTCTTGTAAGAGGGTGAAGAGATCTACATTTGGCAAGGGTCCTGCAGGAGATGTCAGGGTAGAGTGACACTTGTACTGTGTCAGAAACAAGTATCCCTATTTCACTGGCTTTGGCTATAATGTTTTCTTTCTGTTTGTAGAAGGGAATCCTGCAGAGGATGTCTTTTGGTTGTGTAAGATATACTTGTTGGTAATCCTAGAAGAAAAGAGGGCTGGGTTATTATCATACCTATATACAGTAACTGATGTGAAAGTGCACTATGTAGAGTGCTGCATAAAATGTCAGCGCTGTATAAATACCAATAATAATTAAATAAGTATTTTCTTACATTTATTTGTATGTTTACATTTACTTATATATGTACTT
>NW_017306652.1:901680-928078 GCF_000935625.1 Nanorana parkeri | reverse complement strand
TGTATACAAATCTCAGGAGCAGGAACAATAGGATTACAATTAGGTGTCTAAATGTTGCAAAAATGGTCTTTTGGTATCCACCAAAGATCTGTGATCTCCCTGCTATAAAAAGTTGCTAATGAAGGTCACAGATTGTTGGTGGTTAACGAAAGACTATTTATGCAATTTGTGGACACTTTATTAGATTGACTCTGCTATTTTATTGTGTATGCAGATTGTTTATTAGAATCACATTGAAATAGTATTGAGATTTATAGGTTTTGGGTAGAACGCTATGCATGTTCACCGAACTGTATACATATTGTTTATCACAGTTTGACACAGCAGCTGATTTTTATTGTTTTAAGGGAAAATATTTTGAATGTAAAAAAGTGCATTTAGAACAGTTTCTCATGGGATTGAAGATTGTGTAGTCACCCACAGCTGAATGAGTCATCTGAATGACTCAGAGGAGAGAAACTCTTTCCTCCTCCTAGGGCAGGGGTAGGCAACCTTGGCTCTCCAGCTGTGCTGAAACTACAAATCCCATCATGCTTCTGCCTCTGGGAGACATGCCTGTGGCTTGCAATGCCTTGGGGGATTCGTAGTTTCAGCACAGCTGGAGAGCTGAGGTTGCCTACCTCTGTCCTAGAATATACACGGTTAGAATTTAGTGCGAATTAAATCAATTCCAAAGAGTTCTTTCTACTAGTTAATGCATCTGATGATCAATTTTGACCGCAGTGACATAAACAAAAAAGTTGAAGGATCATGTTGGAAATTTTTTCTTGATCAAATGAAATTCTAACAGTAAATGTGGTTTTTCTTTCGGGAAACTTCAATCATTCCATAATCGAATTTTAAATCAAAACGAAAATCAAACATTTTTAATGACAACCACCAAGTTTTTGATGGCATTATCGGAGGTTCTGATGAGATTTTTATGTGTAAATCCAGCAATGTATATACTACTTTAGTAGAGACAGTGTCATCTAGCACTTCAGTCTACACTATCAGTCAGCAGGTACAGGGCTAATGCTTGGCTTTGGTATTTGACAGGCCAGCACTGCAAACACTGAAAGTGAGCTTGGTTAATAGACTTGCTAGCACAGATTTTTTTTAGAATATAGTTATTTTTAATAGTTCTGTAACTGCTGGGGGAAAGAAATCACAGGCCTCACAGGTAAACAGAAAGAACTACAGTGGCTACTGGATTGTTCAGATCAGATGTACATATTATACATGTTGCTAATGCATTATGTTGTGTTTTTGAAGGACTCTGTCCTATCGCCCTCAATGGAGAGACAGAGATCAACACATGAAAACTGCAGCTCAGCGGTTTCCTCCAATGCATCTCTGTGCAAGGTGTTTGTGTGAATGGTCCTTACTGAAAACAGTGGATGTTCTCATGTCAATACAATGTGCCTGCACATTATTTCATTGCAAATCAAGTGAAATACAATAAATGACATGGATACACATCTAATATGAACAAGTCCTCATTGCTAAGCTGAGGCAACATTGTTATTATTCTAGCATGGTTGGAAGAGTTGGCTAATTATGCTGAAAAAGTTATTTTTGTGTATTTGTTTCTGTGGAAGAGAAATATAACCGGCTTTATACTCATGCAACTTAGAATTTTCAAACATAAAGCCAGTATCTGATAGATGTGTTTGCTTAATTCAATTGCTCATCATAATGCCAGATCTCTCTGCTTTTCTCTGGGTCACTGCAGGGACAAGGTTCTTTGGCACTCAAGGCAAGAATGCTAAGGTGTTAAAGTGCTGCTGACCTATGCTATATACAGTACTATAAAGTGCTATATACTGAGCTACATTATTACAGTGAATTGCAGTGTGATGAGCTACCTAGAGGGTTATTCATTAAGCTGCAAAAGGCAGCCGAGTGAATAACCAAGCCGAAGTGAAGAGAACTGAACGCCATTCGGCTATTCTCTTCTTCACTGTGCAGCTGATTTCAGCCATACATCAGCTAAAATCAGCTGCA
The DNA here is from genome assembly GCF_000935625.1 of Nanorana parkeri. Taxonomy (NCBI): domain Eukaryota; kingdom Metazoa; phylum Chordata; class Amphibia; order Anura; family Dicroglossidae; genus Nanorana; species Nanorana parkeri. The sequence continues at coordinate 926,092 of NW_017306652.1, read as the reverse complement.
CATTGGCTCGCTTCAGCTCCCTTCGATTTTCAGCCAAACAGGCTCAGCATGTCCGGCTGCGCCGAATTGAAGAACACGTCCAACTCAGCCAATCCAAAATCTGAAACGGCTGAGCCGAAGTTCACTTGCTGCCGTTTGCTCCTATTCTCATAGCGGCCGAATGGCAGTGAGTGAATAGCCGAATGCCACCGAGCATTCAGCTCAGTTATTCTGCTCGCTACCTCCATAGTAGGAGAAAAAGTTAGGAGGGACCCCAAGTTAAAAAGTAAAAAAAAAGTGAGTGGGCTTCCCCCCAAAAGTCATACCAGGTCCTTTTAAGTCTGGTAGGAATTTTAAGGGGGACCTCCACCCCCCCAAAATGGGGAAAAAAAACACACCAGACCCTTAAAGCGGCCCTTGGCATTGAGAGGGTGCTTTTCCAGGGTCCCCCCTGGAAAAACACCTTGTCCCTGTTCCAATGGGGACAAGGGCTTCTTGCCCACAAGCCCTGAACCTTTGGTTGTGGGGGTCTGCAGGCAGGGGAGCTTATTTGCATTGAGATACCCCCTTTAATAATGCTCCCCCCTTGTGAATGAGTAAAGGGTACTTGTACTCTTATTCATTTACTAAAGGGTTCAAAGTAAATAAACAGCCCAGACTTTAAGAAAATGAGCTGAGGGCAGTGGCCTGTCATTGAGTGACAACAAATGGGCAGAACTGGCCATGATATCATTTGCTTTGATTTGGCAGGGACCTGCGGGAAGAGTGTGCCAGTGCCAGGCAGATATAAACAGTTAGGTGGAGCCAACAGTGATGTTACCTCTAGCTCTGCCCAATTGTTTATAGTTTATCGGCATCTGTCAGAATGTAATTTTCCGGCGGGCGGAAGGGTCGACGGGCGTCGTTTATTTTTGTATTTTCAAAAAGTCGCCATCAACATGGACAATGCTGAACGTCCTGATTAACCTTTGGATTACAGTGATGGATTCATTTTTTTACATTTGCGGTGGGTTTTTTTTTTAAAGGACTTGTCAAAAACCTTTGCTTTGTTTTTTTTTTTCAATTTAAATGTTTTTTCTTAAAGTCTGGTCTGTTTATTTACTTTTTACTTATAACCCTTTAGTAAATAAGTAGGGGTACAAGTACCCCTTACTCATTCACAAGGGGGGACAGCATCTGGAAAGGGGGTACCCCGATGCAAATAAGTCCCCCCTGCCGCAGAAACCCACAACCAATGGGTCAGGGCCTGTAGGGAAGAGGCCCTTGTCCCTTTTGGCATGGGGACACGGTGCTTTTCCAGGGGGGACCCTGGGAAAGCACACTCCCAATGTAACCTATAATCTATACAATTTCTGCCTTTTTTTGGACCTCATGGACCACTAAATTCATAATTTTAAATCCCGCGGACCACTAATATGAATTAAAAAAAATATATATATATATACAGTATTTTCTAATATTTTTTGTTTCCTCATATATAAATACACTATATTGCCAAAAGTATTGGGATGCCTGCCTTTACACGCACATGAACTTTAAAGGCATCCCAGTCTCAGTCCGTAGGGTTCAATATTGATTCCCCCCCCCCTTTGTAGCTATAACAGCTTCAACTCTTCTGTCTCCAAGGACTGTTCCAGGATGTGTGAAATTGAGGACACAGATTTGTCTGAGACTCCATTCTTCCATATGGGCTTATTTGCATGTTTCTCTTTTGTGTTTTTTAGGTCCAGAGGACAAGTCATCCTCATTCATGGACTTATTTTTATGTTATGTGTAGAATATAGAAACCTAAAGCTTTCTGGGTGTGGAATGTTGTCCCCCACTTTTAATATTGTCACATTGTATCACATTATATTATTGAATAGTTTTATCTACTAATACCAGGTGGGCAGCGTTTTACCACAGCAGCCTGTTTACTTTGTACATTTGGTATGTTTTCTGGTTTCCTCTCCTGTTTGGTGCTAGTTAGTACAGAATGCAACAGGAGTAGCTGGAACACCCACAGCTAGATGAAAACTCCCAAAATGTTCAGGTGGACAGAAAGAGATTCAGAACCTGTGGCAAGGAGATCTAAGTGGAGCAAATTTAATAAGCAGTAGAGGCTGTTACCTTAGGTTAATATAAATGTGATTTTTTGTTTACTTTGTGTACCCAATCATGTGCAATGTAACAAAAAAAAACTAACAGGGTTATTCACAAAAGGGTGAAGAGTTTGGAGATGGCAGGAGAAGTGAACAATCTAGGACAACATAGCTGAACTGGAAAGTGAGCTGAATTGGATACTTTTTCCAAATCAGCTATGTTGTCCTAGATCGTTCACTTCTCCTGCCTTCTCCAAACTCTTCACCCTTTTGTGAATAACCCTGTAAATCTTTTCCTGCATGTTACTGGATGATTGAAGTGAACACAGCTTCACCTTAAACACTAAGCTAAATGAACATACCTTTTGCAAACTAAACAATAGCTTTGCTAAGTAATTGGTCTCTATTCCTTTAGTATAACAACACCACTGTTGGAGTATACAAATATATAAGAATCCAGAGGCGGACTCAGCCTGCCAGTCTCCACCTATGCAATAATTAAACTATCACTTTAGGTTAATTGACCCATTACGACTTGCCATGTAATGCATGGCACTCTGTTTTGAAGGTATAGGCCTTTAAACATCCAAAATTGTTGGAGATGAGCATGTTCCCTATGCTTCATTTAAGAAATATATTTTTGGCACAAAGATATCAATACTGTCTGAGCTCAAGGGAAGAAATACACATTTAGTCTTCTAAACAAATGAGATGATTAACTTTGAAACGTGAAGGGAAAATGAAGCCATTTTTATTTTTAGTAGTTCTAAAAATCATTTTACTGCCATTTCGTAGATAAAGAAACAAACTCTATACTATGTTATTTATAGGACCTAATTGTGCTTTATAGTCGTAGCTTGTGAATGAAAATGCAGCTAGTTTGCTAGTTAGTGCATTTAACAGTTGTTAACAATAATTTATCATCCTAATGCTTAAGAAAAGTGTTTATTTCTTCAGCAGAATTGCTTCCTCAGACGGAACCGGGTTTTTTTTTCTTTAAACTATGTGGAAGTTTAAAATATGTACCAAATTAACACCATTTTTTTAAATCTTCACATCTGTTTCAGACATGTTAAACAGAAAAGCATCATACATATAGAACTTGATGTTTAAAGCAGTAAAAAAGTAGATGTAAAACTATCGTTTAACGTGCACCACTCATTTCTTTCAAACAAACTACTGCATAGGTGTGGAGCAGTGAAAGTAGACTCTTGATGTATTCTGATTTGTGTATACAATGTTATTTTCCTTTATGGAATTGTAATTTCTAGAGGAATGCATGCATGCTTTAATTTCTAAAATATAGGTGCAGAGGGAACTGGGAAGGAGAGGGTGAGGAATCAGCTTCTCCACCACCACCCCTGATTCCTCACACTCTCCTTCCCAGTTCCCTCTGCACCTATATTTTAGAAATTAAAGCATGCATGCATTCCTCTAGAAACCCAGGATCCCTGATGACCCTACTCTAGGAGTTGTCATTGACTATCTGAGCTGACAGAAAGTGGCTCATTGGCACTGGGAATCATTCAGCCCCAACAGGAAAAAGCACAATTTCTACAACGGACAGCATCCTAGAGAAGGTGCATAATGCAGTGCAAGAAGCTGAAGTTGGGCTTTAAGCACTACCTGTAATTTGCCACAACTCAGTTTTTATTGCCTGCTACAATTGAAGCTCCAAGGGCTTAAATTGTAAAAAAGTTGTGTCACTCGCAATGATTTTCCAATAGATAATGTCCCATGAAGTACAAATAATTATGTGCCATGATGCCTAAAAAATAATGTCCCACAATATAAAAAAAATCCCAAGGTCCAAAAAATTACGTTTTATGAAGTTAATATCCAATGATGATACTCTTCTGCTGATAGTTCGTTGCTAATAACAGAATCCCCGGTTTCTGCTGCTGAACGTCAACAAACTGTCCGGGGATCCCAGATGACGTCAGTCAAATATGGCCAGGCTGCACAGCCTCATTGGTTGCTTGCAATGATATCAGGTGGCCCAACCATATTTGCTCACTGACATCCCCTGTGGATGCCCACTAGCTGGAATACAATTTGAAACAGGCCACCAGGCAGTGGGATAGTGGTTGGTAGGATGCTGGTGGCAGCTGTCTAATACCAGTATTGGATAGATTGGGAAATCCTCCGCACACCTTGCAGCAATCAAGGCCTATGAAGACAATGGTGCTTGTAGTGATGAACACGGATGGCACAGTGCAGACACAATATAGGAAAAGGAATCACCAGCACTCAGCAGAATAATCCAAAATGTCCATTTATTGGACATAGGCGTCACACAATCACAAGAGCCAACGTTTTGAGACCACGCAGGGTCTCTTCATCAGGGCTTTATGCGTGGTCCGAAACGTTGGCTCTTGTGATTGTGTGAGGTCTATGTCCAATAAATGGACATGTTGGATTATTCTACTGAGTGCTGGTGATTCCTTTTCCTAATACCAGTATTGAACATTAACTGTGTAGGTCAGCATCATCAAATATTTTCTATATTAATTATACCATGATAGACTGGGGTGGGGTGGATGCTTTGTGACCACATTGTGTGGGTGATTAATGTCTAAAGGCTTCTGTAAATTTGTTGCATTCATTTCTTATTGGATGGCTACAAACTTCATTGGCACATAACAGTTGTCTATTTTTATCTGCCACAGATAGTAAGGGTGCAGGGACACAACTTTTTTGGGAAAACATTTTTTCTGCACTGCTGCTTTTTTGGTAATTGCTGGTATATGACAACAATTAACAGCTGGTTGTTGAAGTATTCAGCTCCCAGAACCTTTACTGTGGCCATATCTGTCTGTAAATATATATCTGTGGCCATATCTGTCCAGAAAATATATAATGCATTGGAATGTGCACACAATTTACGTGCCCCTTTTAAAGTATCACTTTAGTTTCACTTTCGCAGTCAAATTTGAGAAAACCCCTCTATATGTTTTTTTATGTGTTCATTTTCACACAGCATATTGAAAAATCACTTTAAAAAAAAAATCTTACCTTTTAGATGTTTTGTTAAATCAGGCAAGATGGCCGATTCCAGGTTTTTCTCAGCCCTTTCACAGTGGTCTGTACTAATGGAAAGACTTGGGACTGAAATTTGAGGATTGTGTTTATCTGATAAGCATCATTATTATACAATAGGCAAGCTACCTTAGACCCCCCACCCCTCACGGCCCCTCCTAACATTTCAAAGAAATAGAAGCTAGAAGAAATTTTAAACCTTAAAACCTTAACCCATGTAAAATCAATGTAAACTGCAAAAAGCATTTTAAATTTTTTTTTTAGCTGATGCTATGTGAATGGGAACATGTAACAAATATAAAATTGGTGTTATCCCAATTTGGCTGCGACCGTGGAAATACACTTTATGTATATATTGCTGCAGATATGTGTGCACATACCAGTGAATATGTGTGGTTCAAATAGTTCAAAATAGCAGTGTCATCCTGGTGCAGCAATGCATAGCACATAAAAGTGCAGATGGTTGTGTGGTTGTAGATGCATGATGTTGGATTGTCATTAAGGGGTTAACAGGTTTATGAAAGTTAAGGCATAGTGCGAGGAAAACGGTATATTAAATATGATTTTATGATGTGATGTATAGCCACCATATTACTTGAAGATTCCTTATCTAACACACCCCAAGACATACAGTAAACATTCCTGATAAAAGATCCAATACCTACTATTATTGTTTTACTACTCATAAACTATGAGAATGAATGCACTGTATGCGTAAAGTAAAATATGAGAAATCACAGGCTCAAAAACTTCTAGTGATCCACTTGGCCTTTGAGCACAATCAGGGTATCTCTTGATGATTATCTAGCTTCACCACAGGAGTATGGTACCCCATCTATATTGTGCATCTTGCTGCATTCATAAGTACCAGGGATAGTTCAATAATGTTATACATCAAAAGTTTATCTATGTACCATGTGCTAGACACTACAGGAAATGTGTAATGTGTGACAAAGTAAAGGTGTTTCAGTTCATGTGTTACTTCCAACTCAGTGCTATGTGTTCCTGCGGCTTTGGCAAATCAGGGAATGTTTCTATGGCAACATCACATGATTTTCTGAAAAGCCTTCGGCTGCATCATACAACACTATACCACAAGTTTTTCTCTACATTTCAAATTAGAATACATGCATACAAATATAATGCTGGCATGCTTTGACATTTATGCAGTAAGCAATATCAATTCGTTTTCTAAACCTAGGAATACCCAGCTTCAGGTAAGGTTTACCCATGCATACAATAAAGACCACAGGATCTGGCCAGCAAAGGAAAAGTTCATAATTACCACTGGACTTTGTGATGTAAAGTTGGTCATACACCAGTAGAATGTTGTTAGTTTTTGAATCATTCATTAATTTTTATAATAGTTAGTGAGGTCAAATTGATTGTTTTTGACCGCAGTGATGAAAGAAAATCAAAAGGAGTGAACGAAATTCTAAAAGTGAATGTGGTTTTCATTACGCAAACTCCAATTTATTGCAAAATTGCATGCTAAAATCAAACAGATTTTTAAGCGACATTCTACAAGTCTCTGAAGGCATTATTAAGGGGGTTATGCACTTAGCTGCTGAAGGCAGCCGAGTGAATAACCGAGCCGGAGTTAATTGAGCCAAACGCTGTTCGGCTATTCACTTCAGCCTTGTACGGCTGGTTTCAACCATACATCGGCTAAAATCAGCCGTACATCGGCTGCCTTCGGCTGAGCCAAAGTGCAGAAGTAGTTCTACTCTGCCAATCCAACATCTGGATCGGCTGAGCAAAAGCTCTGGCAGCTCACTCGCTGCCGTTCGCCCCTGTTCTCATATTGGCCGAACGGCAGTGAGTGAATAGCCGAATGCCACCGAACGACATTGGGCTCGGCTTTTCTGCTCGCTACCTCCAAGGTAGAGAGCAGAATAGAAAAAAAAGTTGAATAAATGAAAAGAAATTATCTAAAAAATGTTAAAAAAAATAGGAAAATTAAAAAGAAATTAAAATATTTTAAAGTACGGTAAAGAAAAAAATAAAATAAAAATTAATTTTAAAAAAAGATGCATGCCAACCCGACCGCACACAACGAACTCCCGCCGCATAATGTCAAATCTGACATTATGACACTCCGCCCCCAACTGTTTCCTATTGGCCAGCACCTGCCAGAGTCTTCTAGCAGGTCCCGGGCAATAAACAACAGCTGGGCGGAGCCGGCCATGACGTCACAACCGGCTCCGCCCAGTTGTTATTGTTTAATGACAGATCAGCATCCCCAAATCATTTGGGGATGCTGATCTGTCATTACAACTGGGCAGAGTGAGGCCGTGAGATGATGGCTGGCTCTGCCCCAGCTGTCATTTTGCATGTACAACGGTCGGCTTCGGGTGTCACTATGTCGGCTTCGGGTGTCACTACGGCTCAGTCGAGCCGAAGCATATGGGTTCATCTCGGCTGAGCCGCTCGGCTGCCTTCGGCTGCTGTACGGGCTATAGTGAATAGCCCGTACAGCAGCCCTTCGGTTTGACTGAACCGAAGGGCTCCAGCAGCCGAAGGATCAGCCAAAGCTACGGCTGGATGCTTCGGCTCATCAACTCTCCAAATGCTTTGATGAGAATGTATGTATGAATGTACGTATGTACAAAAAAAAATACCAGTGTATGGCTGGCTTTAAGTCCATTTTTCCCTGTAAACTAGCTAGTGCTATAAAACAATATTGATTCCCCTGTTTTGACTATAAATCTGCTTTACACAGGCACTTAACCTAAAATAAGGGGTCTCAGGTTTGTGGTAAGACTGAATAGTCTGTGGCCTAGGTAGCACAAAAGTGTGATCTTGCTGAACAAATTTTAACACTTAGGTGTGTATTTATAAACAATTCCTGGCCCTGCAAATCTCTGTGCTCATCAACTCCATCTGGTGGCCATATTGCAGTATTACAAGATGACATTCTAAAATACATTCGAATTATAAAGCAAATATAACAAGAATGTTTATTTTGTGCATTTATTTGCACGGCATGAACATTCGCAGAGCTTCACAGGGCCAATACAGCATCACTGAGCAAAAATTTATTCCTTTACTATGTCAAACATTATAGTTGTAAAACAGTTGGAAATGGTTGAAGACCTATCAGGTTATTCGGTAAAGAATATTGGGGAACCTCCATAGGGTACTACTGTATAAAAATAGGTTGAGCACAGAGGAGTACTGTCTGAAAATACAGACTAAAGCTAAATGTATTACCATCATGATTACATAAATGAAAAAGGTATGCAGCACTTTTTTCTATATCATTAGTACAGATTCTTCTATCGTTTGTGCCGCAAATGTATTCAGAAACATATTATTTTATTATGACTGGTCGGGCTTTTCCCAATGATTTTGGCTTAACAAAATAGATTTTCTGTTAAGTGTTAAATTATTCAAAAAAGTCAGATATTTACATTTTTAAATGATTACAATATGCCATACCTTGAAAATCTCCTTTTTTTGTTAATTGCAGCTTCAGGATATTATTATTGAAGGAAAATAAGAACAGAGTATTAATCAGTAAAATGAACCAAGATAGTAGTCAGCCAAAGTACACTGAGTCATATCTACTGCATCTGTGTGTTCATACTGTAATAAAAATATTCCATAGACTAACCTGAATAACCTGCATAAAGCACATGTTGGGAATTATGTTTTTATACACCAGACAACAACATGCAGAGATCCAGGAAAGGTTGTCAAGGTTCACGATAGGTGTAGTGAGTTTTATCTACTATTTATTTTATTCGTTAACAAAAAAGAAAAACATAACTAACCTAACTTACAACAACCTGGTATTGTTTTTATACTCAAAAATAGTTGCTAATTCAAGAACACATTCTTGGCTGTTTTAAGATGTAACATATACCTTTAAGAAGACTGAGGTACCCAGATACAAGGACTTAAGGGTCAGTTCACCCAAACTGTTATTTCATTTTTGTTAGATGCTGGAGAGTTAAGCATTCTGACTATTTTTTTTTGTATGGGGAACTCTATTGCTGAGGTCTCTGCGCTTGAGTTCTATAGCGAGGTTCCACTGGTAACTAAAATATCACTTTTGGGGTTGGGACTGCCCTTTAAGTTTTTTTTATTTTTTACCCATACTGTATAATCTGTAGAGAGGTGTAATCTTCATGAAACCCGATTGGTGGAGAGGTGGAGGGTTCCAGAATGCAAAGCAGGTACATAGCAGAAAAAATCATCATGTAATAGAACTGCCACATATGCACCTTCTTTGCTATTGGCAACCAAAAGGATTTTTAAAATATGAACACTAAGGGGTATAACTATAAACATATACATAGTTATTTATCCAGCAAAACAGCTTGTACATTTGTTCTGTGTGTTCTGTGTAACCAGCATTCGCTCAGTTTTAAGGATTTCTTGAACAGTGTATAAGGCTGTGGCTGTTGTGTGAATAGAGCAAAATCAAATGTTCTCTAGGTTTTTGTTATCTTCTGGTTGAAGGATCTTAAACTATTGTCAACAGGCATTTTCTCTTCTGATGGAATGTCCTCAGGCTATGGTGGAATGCACTTAGGCTATTGTTTTAGTTTTTTTTTTCTTCTGGTTAGATGTTTTCATGTATTGAGGAATGTTACATTCATCCTGCAAATCTACCCTTTCCCTGCCACTGACGTAAGGCCTACGGTGGAACACAATTCTTGAAGATGGCCAGCTCAGTAAGCCTTACATTGGTGGCTTTTACTGCTCTGCTGATAATAGCTGGTATCAGCGGTTGACAAGCTCCCCCCGCCGGCACCGCTGCTGCCAGCCGCCTCAGTCTGCAGCCTCTCCTCCCACCTCCAGACTGGGATCTATTTCTCCACAGATTCCCGCTTCTCTCCCCCATCTGTTTGGGCTGAGGCAGCAGGAGGAGAAGGAGGGAGTGCTGCACAAGCACTTAGGAGATCAGAGCCTCCGGCTGTCAAATCCATAGATCCATAGCTCTGCGTCGGTGTGCGGGTCGGATGGCCGAGCAGAGCATCAGTAAATATTTGTGATATTTCTGATTCTCTGTGTGCAGCACAAACACTGGAGTGATCAGCTGAGCACTCCAGTGTTTGTAAACAACTTGGGACACAGAGTACTACATGTCCCCAGTTAAGAATGAACAGGAAGTACTTTACATCACTTCCTGTTCATTCATGAGTTTCTCAATAGGTGGAAGCTTCAGTATAGAAGCTTTTACCCATTCATGACTGGATGATAGTAAATGTTTTACTATCACCAGTTATAAATGGGAAGCTTTCCATTCATTGAGTGCTGAGACTGCAGAAAAAGAGATTAACCTCCCTTGCGGTCTGATTATTTATTTTTTTTTCCTTTTTTTTCTAATTTTTTTCCTTTCAGATCTCCCGGTTCCGCCTCCCTGCGACGCAGATGCTCGCAAGGGACGGATGCCGGGGCATCGGCCGGAGGACACAGCGAGGATCGTGGACAAGGTAAGAGACTACAGTGTAATCCGTGTGTGGCTCGGGGTTACCGATTTTGGTAATGAAAATTAACCCTGAGCCACACTCGGGATTACCGCCGGGGCAGTTAAGGACTCTGTGTGCTCAATTTCTTTTTCTATTTAAAAAAAAAAATTACCGGGGTCAGTTTAGACCCCTGATATTTCCCTGTAGCCCCCCAACATTAAAAAATAAATAAAACACAACCCCTCCCCCCACACACATATTAAACATGTGTAACAGTGTGCACCATATAGTGGTGTACGCCATGCACATGCGCTGTGGTGTGTTGTTAGAACACATCACAGTGCTTGGTTTTTTCTTTTCAGAATATCATTAATTTAACGATGGCAGCGTGTGGCAAAGCGTTGTGACGCATTGCCATGTGTTGTGATAGGCTGTGTTGCGATTAAATGTACGCCTGTATCATTTTATCACAACACACACGCCAACACAGCTCACAAACGATTTTTAAAATAAGTTGCTTATTTACAGATTTGCATTCCTTCATTTTTTTTAACTGTTTTGCAAAAAGGCGCAATATAAGATTTACAAATATTTGTTATTTATTAACTCAAAACAGTTTTATCTTTTAGATTTAGTCAGAAAAATATTTTTTGTGCACTGATACTGATTTTAGAGTGCTTTTACTAATTGAATTGTGTATTTTTATCGGTTTAATATTAATTTGATAATCATTTGTAGGACCTACAAAATTAGTAGCACCATCTTTTTATTCTACCGAATCTGTGCCCTCAGAAAATATATGGTTTGGAGGGTCTATTACAAACACTAGCAAAGCAACAGTAGAAAATCAAAACGATGGAAAAAAAAATGCAAAAATGGTGTGGCCAGCTGAGGTTAAAAGCCTTCAGGAGGGCTTGGCAGCGAAAGGGTTAAATATCAGAAAATAATATTTCACACATTTTAAAAACATTCTTCAGGGTAATATTCATGACTTTTTGAGCAAATGCTCATATGGTACATTTGCATGGCAATTTTTTATAAATAGTGTAAAAGCATTCCATGGTTTTACAAAGGCAAGGACATTATTTATTTGTATGGCTATTGATAGATATTTAGTTATCCCCATAATCCAAATTGCTTTACAGAGAACTGTATGTATTAGACTGTAAGCTCCCACATGCAGGGCCCTCCTTACCATCTTGTCTTGATTTGTATTGTGACTGTAATGGCTTCCTTATTTTGTAAAGTGCTGCACACACTATTGGCACAATATAAATCCTGAAAATTAATAATAATAATAATAATAATAATAATAATAATAACTTTTACATCTTTGCCTGCCCTCAGAAAATGTTGCAGTCGAATGCATGAGGAAGCCTGGTCATACACCACCATCCAGGTAAAATATATAATTTTCCTGGACCTGAATGGTAAATCATGCCCATAGTCTTTACATTATTGTGGAGCAATTGCCAAAAAGAGTTCACAATTTTTAATTGTGTATTTTCCTGGATGAGCTTTCTTTACTGACGTCTCTGAAGCAGTAACATGTCTCTATGTTAGCCAATGGCAGGTACAAGAAAATAAAAATATAAGCAAAACATTTTATTAGCTAATTGGCTGAATGAATATCTTTCAGCAGCACACCTTCTTTATGCATTTAAAAATTCTTAATTAATCCTCAGTCATCATTTATATATTGGCACATCAGCACCCTGTTTTCTCTGTGTGGTCAATGACTGATGTGTGACTGTGATGAATCTCCAGAGCAAAAGACGTTGCTCAATTGTGATATGTGTGAATGTGATACAAAGTGTTCCAGTTTTCCGGCATATCCCAGAAACCACGTTCAAAAGTGTTCTATTACTTTTATTTGTATCTAGATCTTAACGGAGAACTATGAGGCAAGTGATTTACACTCATCCTCATAGTAAGAGCCGATGTGTGACATTGAAACTGTCACACGTCGGCTCTATTGATCGGGAAGTGAGTGACATACCGTTGCTCGCTCACTTCCCGATCATCTCCCTGCAGAGAACTGTGACTGTCAGTCACCACTCCCCGCAGGGATTCCCCCCTCCCCTCTCCAATCCTCCATTGCTGACTGGAGAAATAGACAGAGGAGATCCCCAGAGCTCACTGTTAATCAGCCAGCTGGGTGGATCTCGACAGTATTGTCGGGATCTATCCCGGCTGCAGTGCTCTCAGTATATAGCGAGCAATAGCTCACTTTATACTGAGCTTTGGGTCAGGGGAGGAGGTTAGTATATGTCCTCCTGTGGCCCTAACGAGAAATATAGCATACAAAATTTACCCTATAGTTCTCTTTTAACATTATTTATCAAAGTATGGGAGAAAAGAATTGTATTAGATTGTTTGTGTAGTCCCCAGGGCTGTATTTATGTTTCCTGTTCTCCTGGGTAAACTATCTTGTGATGTCCCCCCCCTCTTACTCAAAACAAGTGTCAAGCCTTAGTATTACACTAACATAACTACAGTATAACTGTTGACTAAAATTGTAGCATAAAATATTGCTTTACTCTGCTAGCAGATCAGTTTTAGGTGTAGGAACCTGAAGCACACATAAACAACTCCACCCACAAATAAACAACTTTAGTACACAATAAACAACTCCACCCACAAATAAACCCAGAAAGAGATAACAACAATGAAGGCCTATCTGATCTGCTCTGGCAGGAAATCTGGTACCTGTTATTATAGAAGGGCATGTATATTGCATTTAGCTGCATGGTGCGTGGCTGAGTACAGCCACTGGCATTTATCCTGGGCCTATGTTGGCTCTGCAGCAACCCTACCAAAGCTCTCCCCCTCCACCCCCTGGTTGTCTCATAGCAGTAATTTGTATTCTTCCTTTCAGTCTCCTGTAAAGTAAAAAAAATCTTTTGTGGAACCAGATAATTTATCTGAGACACTTTTTTCTTTGGACATTTTGATCACTGAGTGGTAATTGTATGGCAGATTGTTTAAAAATGTAGTATATTCAAAAAGAGAAGGAAGATAAAATGCAGAAACCTTATTATTACTTTGAGAAAGCCTTTACTGAGAATGTTTCCTGCTTAATCGACAGAGACAGCTGTGTAATGGTATTTAAGAAGCCCTGCTTAAAAGGAAGATTCATATTAAAATAAAAACTGCCCAACCACCCTCCCTAGTCCCATAACCTATTTAAACACCCCCCCCCTCCCCGCACACACACACACACACACACATGACTTTTCACCTCTTTCTGATGCTGACCAGTGTTTACAGACCTGCTGCAAATATCTTGTCCTGTGCTGTCTACACCAGTGCAGTACCAACCCAAAGACTTGAATGGGGCCTTACTTCAGTGGTAAGGGTATGGTTCATTCAAGTCTATAGGAAATTACTGCTCAGGCATGGGCAGTGGGGGAAACATTTCTGCACTGATGCACAACTGTTGGATGGAGGTAAGTAGGCACCTGGGTAGGGGGGTTAGTTTGGAATAGGTTAGGAGACCAGGGAGTGTGAGCGGAGTTTTTATTTTGATGTAAACCTGTTCTTTACAAAACTTAACTTATAAGAACCCAATTAATATTGTGAAAACCCTCTAATGGTAACAAACTGTAATACCCATTCTGTCTCTGAGATGTGTATTGTTGTAAACTATAAAAAAACATTGAAACTAAAGATGTTGTTGGTGTTAACCTAGGAGTGGACAGTCTTCATCCTATTAATACTTTCAGCAAACACAGCATGTATAATATACAACCCTGGTTTTGTTTTACCAGTGCTGATTCAATTCACCAAAAGAAAACACGGCATCATTTAAATAATAATATTTTGTCAGAATTAGAGTGATTGAGCCCATGATTTGAATTGTTTTAGGTCAATGGTATTTGGCTTTAAAGTTCAATTTTGCTAACTCTATTAGCTAGCTTCTTTCTGCTTCAAGTGATTGATATTTTTCATGGTCGTGTGTTTTGTGCATAAAGACTTTGCTTTAATAGGTGACACTTTTCAGGCACTTCCTGCTGGCACTGTTGAATTCTCTGAAGGGGACATTGTTAATTGACTTTCCTCTACTTCTATTATATGTCATGGCACTATTAGGGTATATATAAGGGACTTTCTGATAACATTATTATTGCCTGTCATTCCTACTTCTTTCTATTCTTTACAACTGATGGATTTACTGGATGGCTAAATTATAACCTTTCAAACCGGAAAAAGTAATGATCCACAGCTCCTCGAATATACAGATTCAGGTGACAGATAACTATTTTTGGTTCGGGATGCTGAATTTCGGCAAATTTAAATATTGCCAGTTTGGCTAACCCCTTATTTCCTCTAATCTGCTTCTTACTATCTTGTCTTCATCCATGCAGTGTACTCACAACTCATGCTCTGCCTAACAAGTCTAATGAAGCATGGGTAAAATCATTTTCCAGCATGACATGACATCACTTATGCTAAGGCAAACATGCATAGTTATACAATATAGCTGTATGGAAAGTAATACATTGTGCATACTATGTACAATGTATATCAAGTGCTTGCTCTTAGGTGATTTTAATGGATTTGTAAAGCCTTAAGTTTTTATTATTGATGACTTTTCTCAATATTTAAATTGGAATTACCTTCTAGTCTTACATGCATGGTGCTATATATATATATTTTTTTTAGCTTCATTTCCTGATTGACTTTTATAGTAGAAAGGTGTATTGTTTAGGTCACATACCTTTTTTAACTTTCATTTTGTATCTTTTAATGAGTTAATTTTATATTTCTTATGAGGAGAGACTGATGACTGGAACAGACTGTCCAACCCCTAGGTCTGGTGTATGTTAGTCCTAATATACAGTAGATCTGACCACTAGCCTTGTTTTGGGTCTGGTATAAACTGGTTCTGATATAGATTGTGCCTTGTTTTACACGTATCCAATTAGCGTTTCAGTGTATATAAGGAGACTCGTTTTTTGAATAAAGCAGAAATATCTTGATGACTGACACCGGTGAGTCTGTTGTCTTTATTTCTCAATACAGCTGTATTCTACTGGTATAATTGTCTAACTGATTAATACGAGGCTAATTTCTAAGACACTTTCTCCCTCATTCATGGACCTCCAGTTTGAGATTAGAATATGTGATTTAGTGTGGAATCCTCTATTATTTTGAAGAAGAGCATGTAGGGGATTGTGAGGTACAATTCCTCGCCTGGTATAATAGGTAACCGTTATTCATCCTAACTAGGACCTCTAATCTCCCAAATTGTGACCTTAACACCTAATCCACCAAACTATCTTTAAAAAAATTAACCTTATCTTTTCCTATATAAAGCAAGCTAAAATGTTCACTTAACTCCCCACTGTCCAGCAGCACATATTCACCCTTGCTTTCATGTCTCTCAGTTTGGCTGCCAGGAGCAAAGTGAATGGGTACATTCGGCCAGGCACATCATGGCGCAGAACTACATATTTCAGAGTTCATGACGTCTGCTCTTTTCTAAGTATGCCTTAAAAATACTTCTTCTTGATAATGGCATGGTAAACCTTTTTTCTTTTATAATTTATCACAGTCAGACATGTTTAAATTCAGATGCCATGTTTTCTTTTGAATTACTTGCTAGCATTATGGTACGGGAGGTCATGCAGGACAGAACAAGATGGGATTAAAAAAGTCATCCAGGTACAGGCCAGAAGGTACAAACAATATCATTATAATGGACTCCCTTGTTTGTATTTGATATTTTGTATTAAAGCTTCAATTACATCCCCAAATGTATATGTCAAACTGATCTTAATAATTACCTCAATAATTAATGGTAGTAGCTCCGACAGTTATTACTAAGATTATTACTGACAAACATGTAACACTCCTGAAATTCTGGAAAATTGCTAATATAAACTGGGTGATTGAGTGATGAAGTGTAAATTATGGGTGACTCCTGGCACTCTTGGGTGACTTGACACACCCTCCTTTTCTCTCTTGGGTGACTTGACACACCGGCTTTTTCTCTCCAAGCCCACTGCCTTGGGGCAAATAAAAAACTTACAACAGCCTCTAAGCATAGCTATTGTTAGATGGGATTGCCAATGCGATTACATGGATCATTCTGAATAAGATTTAGAAATGTCTGTAAGGGTCAATGGCCGTATTAAACAATAATGTCTGATGAACCTTGCTAAAGTAACCTTATTAGTAAGATGATTGGTGGCTTTTCTGTATATGACAAGAAAGTAAATGAAATGCTCTATAACATCTAACCATACAACATATTAACTTATTTCCCAACTTTTGCTGATTATGATATTCAACAATTGCACCTATTGCTAAATGTATGGCTAGAGTGTAATGGTTATTTCAGTTAAACCAGACCCACTGTTAAGTTAAATATTTGGCATCATGGATAGTATCTTAACCACTTTAGAATTAGTAGTTGTTTACCCACTATGGCCAAAGAAAGTTTTACAATTCAGCTATGGGACAATTGATTTGAAAATAACTGTCATTACCTTTTTATTACCATTACCTTTTTATATAAAAAAAATGATATTTATAATGTATTCTGAGAGACAAGCAAGTATTTTTGGTATTACAAGAGTTAGTTTTGTTTTTTAGTATTTTTAAAGCAAAAAGAAGACAGCATAATACAAATAATTTAAAACATAATTATTGTTTTTATTCAAAATGATTTAGATATAGCTGACCTTTTTTTTAATGTATACCTAAAATAAACATGAAAAAGGCTTAGATATTTATCTGATAGCTTTTATTTGGTCAAGTTATTAGTGATATGCATCAATGCAGTGAAATACCTACAGGCAACTCTTCCTACTTAGATAAGTTCTAGCTAATTTGGGAACCCTGGTTTAAGTCACATTTCAACCCAAGCATAGGCTAATCTGCCTTACCCTCTCTGTGGCGGTATAGTGTGGGACATCTATGGACTCAAGTTTTTTAAGGAATAGGAAGTAGGTATAATGTCATATGCTCTCTTGGGTAATTCTGGCAGTAGAGGATCAGTCTCTGAACAGTGTACAGTATACTCATTTTGGTTCAGTGTTTTGGTTATGAACAGTTTGGTTATGGCTTTATTGTACTGCATTGACACACCTGAAAAAAATCTGAGCTGGTCATTTAATAGTGACAATTTTATTACAATAAATGTAAACAAGTTAATCTGCGCTTCTGGAGGGGGGTGATAATAAAGGAATAAATGAATTAAAATTAAATATGTGAATAAATTGTGAAAGAATAATTAAAACCCGAAGCTGCTCTGAAGAGGGATGAATCCTAATATGATCGGAAAAAAGCAAAGCGCTAGGGGAAAAAATGTGCAAAGGAGCGAAGGGTAGGTGTTCGGGCAAAAACCGATTTGTAAACCTGTTAGGTGTATAGCTGTATAAAAACCAAACTAGAACACTATAAATAAATAGAGAGGCTCCAACCGTATAAGTTATACAATTAAAATCAAAAAGTCAAGTCCAATAGATTATATAGTTAATAAGTGCTAATAAACATCAAAAAATCAAAAAACGTGTCCAAATAGGTAAAATAATCCGGTGAACGGTGAACTCCGTGTGAAAGAATGCAAATATACAAAGATAGCAAAGTGCTTGAAGATGATCCGAACAGCCCCTCTCGGGTGGGTACTCACCAAAGGGAAGTTGAAAGAAAGCTCGTAGCGAGTGGTGGCGTGGTTAGACTTGAGCATAGAAGACTTCTCTGCGAGTCCCGGCTGCCGAAACACTTGATTTTCCCCTCTATGCCGCTGGCTGCATCTCAGGGATGAGGAGTCCAATCCTTTCGGATGGAGTGTTACCAAAGTGCTTTGCCGTATGTCCCGCAGATTTTTAAAGATGAACAAAAGAGAGAACCTTCATAGCGTAATATATAAAGCCTTAAAAAGTTTTTTTATTCAAGAAATAGGCTTACAACGCAAAAAGGCAAAAAGAATTTTCGGCCAGCTAAAATCTTTTAGTTTTATTAAGATATTTAATCATGTTTTCTGATATTAACTGCTATTTTAAGGGATATTTGAAACGATCTGCTAAGTCTATATTTTAATTGTTCAGTGATGTGTCTGTTTTTAAGTTTTCGTTACGCTGCCGCCCAATTGGTTTACTTGGAATTGGGACCAATTAGCGGAGTGTATTTATATGATTCACCTCCTGTCTCTTGCATCCACTCCCCTTCTGAGGAAGTCACATGACGAAACGCGTCGAGGAGAGTAGATGCTGAGTTTACAGACACGAGGTTTTATGCTGGTTTTTGTGCTGATTTTAGCTGGCCGAAAATTCTTTTTGCCTTTTTGCCTTGTAAGCCTATTTCTTGAATAAAAAAACTTTTTAAGGCTTTATATATTACGCTATGAAGGTTCTCTCTTTTGTTCATCTTTAAAAATCTGCGGGACATACGGCAAAGCACTTTGGTAACACTCCATCCGAAAGGATTGGACTCCTCATCCCTGAGATGCAGCCAGCGGCATAGAGGGGAAAATCAAGTGTTTCGGCAGCCGGGACTCGCAGAGAAGTCTTCTATGCTCAAGTCTAACCACGCCACCACTCGCTACGAGCTTTCTTTCAACTTCCCTTTGGTGAGTACCCACCCGAGAGGGGCTTTTCGGATCATCTTCAAGCACTTTGCTATCTTTGTATATTTGCATTCTTTCACACGGAGTTCACCGTTCACCGGATTATTTTACCTATTTGGACACGTTTTTTGATTTTTTTGATGTTTATTACAATAAGGCTTGATATGGTGTTAAACAAAGAAAAAAAAAAGAATTAGTGTTATGTAAGTATCTGTAAAGCTGTATATATTGTATGTAGGAGTTCAGATATAGCACTGGTTTAATGTGATTTTGTAATATCACCAAACCCTTCTTGTCCTGGAGTTTTGTTAGAAAGCAGGTGTTCAATAGTAATTTCTATCTCTTCCTGTGTGACAGGAGAATTTAAATAATTATATTGTAACTTCAAGAATTTGCATAAGTATCTCTCAGAGTTTAGGTTTTTGTAGCAATCTTCAGTAATGGTAGCAATGCCATTCATTTAACTAGAGTGGAGCATTGTTCAGTGTGTGGATGTTTTTTAAAGATGAAATCTTGCCTAGACCTATGAGTAAAAGTGGCCAAAAGATTACCCATTTTATTAATTTATCTGTAGTATTTATATTATGTCTGATTTTGGAATTGTTGGCAAAAGAACAGTGGACATAATTGCAAAATGATGTGGTTTTTAAATATTTTTTTTTGGAGGAATCAGATAGATTTAATGTATGAGAGTAATTTGCTGAAGTGTGAAGTGAGGTAAAGTGATGTGAGCAGCTGGGTGGATCTCGCCAGTAATGTCAGGATCCGTCCCGGCTGCGGTGTCTCAGTATACCGCGAGCTGTAGCTGTAGTTTGTGTCCTCCCGTTACCCTTAGGAGAACTATGGGAAAAAGCCCTGACCCCATAGTTCTCCTTTAATACACCAAATTTTGTCTATTAAGAATCAGGATATTCTCTGTTAGGGCGGGTTTTAGGTTTTATTTTCGCAAATCATTGGAGTGAATTTTGATTGGCTCGCTCATCCCTTTCTCTAGCCATATATCTTATAATTGACTTGGCTTGTCAAAATGAAATACATTTTATCAAGCTGTTCTTACTTATTTAGAGCAGCATATTCATAAATTTGTATTTTTCTCACAACAGTTGGTTTCAGGAAATAAGTGAGTACAACAAGCTATCAAAAGTCGAAACTTAACATTGCAAACATGTACTCTGGGTGCAGAAATTTATCAGAGACGAAATTACTGCTATTTCTCTCATATCATGCTAATTGCAATATATTCTCCCTAAGGTATCCTTGAGCGTTTTATTAGCACTAATTTGAGAGATGCAAATGTATGTTTAAATGCTAACACTAAGAATAAAAAGATTCAGATACACTTTGACTGTGCTTGTTAAAATGAAAGCTCAGCCCTGTTCAATACAAAATATAATGAATGACATGCTAATGATTGATACAAATTTTGGTTTCTTAAAATAACATCTGGCTCATTTGACTGACACCTGATAAAAGTAATCAAGTTTTTTTTTTTTTAATAAGATCCAATAATTTTTAAAGCTGTCATTTTACAGAAAAGCATTTGCAAAAAAAGAAATTTTCTCTTCTAAAGAAGTGAGTTTATAAATGTAGCCTGTATTCACTTGACCTGCAGTATAATTACTTACAGAGTAATTATGATAATGAGCAAAGTGTCTAAATAAGACATTCTGTATACCATTGAAATGATGAAACTATAAAAAAAAATTACATAAGTGTATATGTTATTTGATAAGATTTCTAAAAAAAAAAACAAATTAAAGTTTTCTGAGTATTTTTTTTTCTTTTACTTTTTGTTTGGGGAAAGACAGCATAGGTCCCTTTTTGTTGCTACAGGCAATTCCTGACACACACACACACACACACACATACACGGATTCATTGGCATATAGATTAATTGTCATATAGATCTGCTATGTGCTACTACATTGTTTGTTAAATCATTTCCTTGTTTGCTTAAAGCCTCCTTCTATATACAGTATAAAGTATATTTATGTAATGGTTTTAAAGTGGACCTATAATAAAAATAATATAATAATATAAAGAAAGGTTAATTTTGCCTAAGAAGTACCCAGGAAAATCTACCTTTTGCCTTTAATTTATCCTGAAAATATTGCAACACTTGTGACTGTGCCTAGGTGTTCCTGTTCTATAGCCCCATAGCTGTGTATCTACAGTGTGAGATTATCTAATGCCTCTGACTGCTAGTCTCACCACATTTGGAGTGAGGTTGTATGATGATAATATGTGCAGGGATAGTGTTACTTCAAAGAAGAACTTCATGATTTTTTAAAATTAACCCTTGCAGTGGGGCAAAAATAAAGAGGATGTACTCACCCGATCCTTGGTCTCGCCTGGCTGTTAGACTGCATCTTCCCCCCGGGCTCCAGCCATTTAAGGACCCATGACTTCCTCACGTGTAATGCAGTCCATTAGACGTGAGGACACTGAAGGACATACCAAAGCCAGATATGAGGGGGAGAGAGGTGACCGATTACTGCTGCAGGACCAAGGATCGGTGAGTATTTCTTCCTTATTTTTACCCCAGACCAAAATGAGCATTTAACCATTGCAGTGCGGGAGTAGCACATGGTCCCTACCCATATGATCACATCCACACATAACACTTCAGAATTTTAATGCTCCTAGATATGTGTTAAATTGATATGCTTTACAATACACAAAATCTATGTTTATCTATTAATGGCTCTTGGGTGTATACAGTTATAGCCATAACTTAGCTATGACAAAAGGGCATGCAAGTAAAATTTGTTGAGTTGGTACTGCAATCAAGGAAACATTGCTAAAGTCAACTTACTATTAATATGAGTTTTGTATAATCCACTGCAGCTAAATTCAGTAGCTATGTGAGAAGCACCTCTAGTCACATGATATACAATAAGGGAACCTATCAATGTAGAAATAAGGGAGATGCTATGGCTGACTTCCTTTTCACAGGTAATCTGAAGCTGTCATATTTATTCTAGCTACACTGCTTGGTGAGTAATTGGGGTTGATTTACTGCAAATAGGCTGTTCACTTTGCAAAGGAATATGCACTTTGTAGGGGACGTTTCAACTTTGTTTAGTGAATGTGAGGAAGCTCTGCTGATGTGCTTTAGCCATTCATATGCAAGCAAACATGTTTTTTTATTTTCCTTGCACATGATTGGGTATTTTTTGCTAAGTGAAATTTCACCACATTCACCAAGCTAAAGGGAAACTTCCCCTGCAAAGTGCAAATTCCCTTCAAATGTGAACAGCTTATTTCCCTTTAATAAATCAACCTTATTGACCTGGAAGAGGTATGCAACAAAGTCAGAACTTGAAGTATTGAAGCAAGAAAGTCAAACTCCCTAAAATATCTAGCTGGCAGTGGCCACTTTCATATTTTCTCTGAACAGGTTTTCTTTAAATATATGTACCTTGCTCTAAGAAATAAGGTTTGAATTTGCTTGTATTTTACTTTGCAAAGCTAGCGTTAATTTATAAATTAAACTTTCTCAACATCGTACCCGCGTTTCATGGGTTAAAATAAATATCTGCACTGATTATCTCAGAATTGCATCCGAATCTTTTTTCTTGAACTGCTGGAACTTCTTTGAAGGTTTTTTTGTTCTTCTGCTAGTTACATTAATTAGTTTTATTACTCTGGATATAGCTGTCACTAGCACATTTAATTATACATGCCCTTTTGTACAATGAGAGATCCAATCACATTAAGGCTTTTATTATCACTAATATGTTATATAAGGATGCTCTGCACAAGAAACAGTTGTAACACTTTGTCCGTTCTATTTCAAACAGAGGTGCAGTAATTAAAAACATTACTTACAAGAAAACAATGACAGCGAATTCCAAAATTAAAAGTTTAACAATTAAATATTCAGTATTTAGTTTTTATTCCGGCAATTACCATTGAACTGTTTTATGAAACTGTTCGCACTTCTCGATTTTGCATACAGAGGTGATGCAGAGTGCATTATACTTCAACCTCTTGGGTAACTGCCCTAAATACTTTATATATGCTATTGTTTAGTTGCTTCTTGTGGTGTTGGGTCCCATCTGTACCAAAAATAATGCCAATTTTTACTTCTGTCATAATTTTTCACTTTCATATTTATTTTTGTTTACCCTGCAGTTCTAAACCCCACTGGAATTCAATATGCAGTTTACATATTATAATACTTTTGTTTAAAGCAAATCTTGCAAGATATTTCTGTGAAGGTTCTCATTTATCCAGGTCATGGTAATGCTGGTAGTAGTTAATGCCATTCAATTGGTCTTGTTTTATCAATATAAAAGTTACAAAATTGTGTTGGCCCCTTTTCTCAACTATAGCGATGCTCAGAGCTTTTTAAATAGAGACCCCAAACTTTAGTGGGACTGACTCAGATCTGATCCTGTTACAAGTGCCAATTTTGTAGGTTTTTAGGACCCCAAAATAAATACATACAATGTAATGAGCATTTGATGCAAAAAGCAAGTTACTTTCCTGAACATATGTGCACTCGGTGTCAACCCAAGGAAACTCTACTACATTAATGACTTTTAAAGGGATTGTACACATTGTGGCCTTATTTACTAAAGATCTAAAGCCTGTTGACTTAACAAAGTTCCCTTACTCTAGTGAATGAGTTGAAGCTGTGTTGACTTTAATCAACCAATCATGTACAAGCAAAATTAATTGTTTCAGTTCCCTTGCATGTGATTGGGTATTCTTTGTAAGGTGAATTTTCACCTATTTTTTTATGCTAAGTGAAAATTCCCTTGCAAAGTTAATTTGGTAAAAACCCACACTGTTATTTTTGAGTTTTGCTCCTACCAAAGTCAAAATGTGTCTATGTTACAGTTACACTCTATGTTGAGCACTAGGTGGCATCATATTGTTAAGAGTGCGGCTGGAGCCATTATAGCTCTTATTAGATGCATGCCTCCAGTGTCATGAATGCATTGAGATGCCAAGCATAAAAAGCACAAAAAAAGAATATTGAAATGTTGTCAGAGTCAATCTTTGCAGCTCCAGGACCTGCAAAACAAAAAAAGCCTGCTGCCTTGACAGAATATGGTGTTTGCTAGCATACACCTACCCAGCATCAACTTGGACAGTGTACATTTTTCAGCAAAAATAGAAAACAACATGCTATTCTGAAAGCAAAAGAAGAGGAAGAGGCAATACATTTTTTAGTGATACGGGAGACAAATAAATGATACATTTATCATCTGACCCCCAAAAGCATAGCCAATTGTTGAAAGATAGAAATTCTATAACAGAGTGCAAATTATAAGCATAACTCCCAAATGACCCTCACTGGGAAGAAA
>NW_017306652.1:887228-901602 GCF_000935625.1 Nanorana parkeri | reverse complement strand
GTACAGACAAATAAATAAACTATTTTTATCAAACCTTAAGAATATTGTACTTACTTATTTTAAACACTATTATTGAGGAAAAGTAGCGATGTCAATAGACACAAGTTGATTTAACTGATCATGTTTACTCCTTAATTCTTAATGTGCTGCGTGATCAAGTTGTGAACATTAAACCCAATGTTTTGTGCTAAAAGGTTTCTCATCTCAGAAAGTTGGGTGGTAACTATCAGTGTATTAGATGAAGAGTTTGTGACAAACATGAAGCTCTTAAAAAAAGTATTTTCAATGCTTAATTGAAATTGCTTATGACAGAATTTTATTTGGGAGAAGAAGGAATAATTCAAAATAAAACAATTTGTATTGCAATACCTTTTTAATCTACTGAGGCAAAATTAATAGCAAGGCTGAACCAGATAAGGTGCATGAACATGGGTAAGGCACCAACTTCTTGACCTATACCATGTTTCCCCGAAAATAAGACACCGCCTTATATTTTTTTTTGGCTCAACAAAACACACTAGGTCTAATTTTCGAGGTAGGTCTTATTTTTTATTTTAATGTACAACATTCCAAAATTAATGCAAGTCCAAATTAAATAATCCAAAATAGCCAAGTCAAGAATAGGGTGATCAGGGCAATCAGGGGTGCCGTACCTTTCCAAGAGCAATTTGGTAACCAATCGCTGGCCAGAATGAGTGAAGCACGCTTTCACTATCGATTCCTCACAGGCAGAGTGCATTTGGTATGACTCCGTCTGTGACAGGAGTCGGCGCTATAGAGGAAGCATTGGCTTATGTGGCTCTGCTCCCTCCGCTGCTGCCTCACTTCCTCTAGCGCTGGCTTTGTTGGCACTGCCGATTCTCACCCGCCTCTTCCGCGGCTCTTAAAGTTCCCCCTTATGCCACCACCAGCCCTGGGAAAGGTCACAACTAGGTCTTATTTTCGGGGGTAGATTCTTATATTTTAGCAATTCCCAAAAATAGTACTAGGTCTTATTATCGGGGTAGGTCTTATTTTTGGGGAAACAGGGTAATGACCTCCTTCTAACCTGCAGTTGACCTAAATCATAAAATTGAATAGGAATGCAAAATCCACTTAAGTTGACAAATTGGCCCTTAAAAGAGAACTATGGGGTAAGTGTTTCTCACTGCAGGGAGATGGTTGGGAAGTGAGCAGATCGTGCATGTTTCTGCTCACTTCCTGATCGATAGAGCCGACCTGTCACAGCTTCTTTGTCACAGGTCGGCTCTAACTATGAGGATGAGTGGAAATCACTCACCTCATAGTTCTCCTTTAAGGAGAATGCAAAGCAAATCAAGTTCAACCTGGACCCAAGTGCACAAGTTAGTAAATGTGAAGAAATTAAAGTCTTTCAGAGCCACTATTTTTTACCATGTAGATATTCCACTGCATAGCTGTCTGATATACTGTACGGATGGAGCTGCAATCAGGGCCGGCTTTAGGCCTTTAGGCACCCTGTGCGAGAAAGCTCTACAGCGCTCCTCAGTGACCACACCCCTCAGTAACCACACCCCTCTGTGGTCACCCCCATTTTTTCCAATATCCGCACTATTTAAAGACTCCCATTTTGTTAAGCCTCAAAGAAACATATTAAAAAGTATGATACAAATAAAACTTTTATTTGCAGGCACACTATAAGTATTCTTATTAAATAAAACATCAGCAGGCAAACAAGAGGTAAACAATAAATGTCAAACTAAAATAGAGTCTATAAAAACAAAGTGTCAGGTTGTCATGCAGACCCCTTTTTTCAAGTAAGTGCATCTAGAACAGTAAAAATAAAAAACAGAACACAAAACCTGGACTACATGTTAAATTAATGAATTACTATTTGCCCAAATACACA
Source organism: Nanorana parkeri (assembly GCF_000935625.1). Lineage (NCBI taxonomy): Eukaryota > Metazoa > Chordata > Amphibia > Anura > Dicroglossidae > Nanorana > Nanorana parkeri. The sequence goes on along the minus strand of NW_017306652.1, from coordinate 899,735 downwards.
ACAAATGTATTCAGGCACAATAATTTGTTTGAGAATGTGCGGCGGCCATGTTGGCCACCGGTGCGATCTGCGTATGCGTGCCACCATCTTAGAGGTGGGGAGCATGATGTCACAGATTGCCATGCAGGCTACGGTGAAATATTAGGGTTCTAAACAGACCCCTGTCATTTCGCTTTCAAAATAGAAAAGAAATTGAGGACACAAAGTCCTCAATTTATTTTTCTGCAGCTTCTGTACTAAATGAATGGAGAGCACTCAGTACAGAGGCTTCCTATTCATTCAGAAACTGGTGATAGTAAAATATTTACTATCACCAGTTTCTGAATGGGGAGGAGCCTCTGTAGTGAGTGCTTCTCCTCATTGAGAAAATAATGAATGAACAGGAAGTGATGTAAACCACATCCTGTTCATTCATAACTGGGGACACATAGTACTACGTGTCCCCAGTTATTTACAAACATTGGAGTGATCAAACGATCACTCCAATGTTTGTTCTGCACAGAGGATCGGTAAATATCAATGATATTTACCGATCCTCCGCTCGGCCACGCACACAGCCGCTGTCATCCTGAAATCCTCCCTGCTCGGCCGTCCTGACAGCAGGCAGCACTCTCTCCTGCGCCCCCTCCCCCAACAGGCTTCAGTGGACAGCGCTGAAGTGGGGGGGGGTTTAGGGTAGGAGGGAGCTCTGTCATGTTGGATGGCCAGCGGTGAGGAGGAGAGAAGCCGCAGGCTGTAGCCGCCCCGAGGACGAGCTGTGTCGGCCGCCTGGCGCCCTTGTTTCCATGGCCGCACAGCTCGAACACCCCAAAGACCGGCCCTGGCTGCAATTCAGGCAAAAGATACATCACCAACACACCACTAAATCTTCATTCTGATACAAAGAAAGTAACATACCAACTAATATATCAAAGTGATATTGCACACAAAAATTAAATTGTTTGTCTCCACCCCCTCTGAGGTCATAATTATGTCATATTCTCACACAATGCAGTTATTTTCATGATAAACATGAAAAAGTCAAAGCAGCATGTAGGTAAAAGACCATTGAAGAATCATTGGTGTGCTGGTAACATCTTTTGTCAGTGTTTTCTACCAGACACAAGCTTTATTGATGTGAAAAAGAGCAATTGACTGTAAAAGGCAGGTACACTTTCCCTTTGATGTACAAAGGTAGCAAGCAAGCAGCTAAAGATTTATATTGTAAATAACACATCCAACCCAGCCTTGGACCTTCTCTGGACTTATATGTATGGAATGGATTTTGAAAATACACAGTTACCAAATACCAATAGCTCTCATATTGTTACTGCACACCAGGACATCTTTCACTGACTAGGGCAATTTCTGGAAAATTCAGAATACAGCTAGATACAACAGTTATAACAGTGCTTGCCCCCTGCCGGTTACCATGGCACTTAAAGTGTATTTTGACTTTGCAGCCAAATTGGAAAAAACATATTTTATATTTCTTACATGTTCCCATTCACATAACATAACTTAGAATAATCTTATAATTTTAAAAGCTTTTTTCTAAAAATGTCAGTTTTTGTTTGTCATAAATAACCCTGTCTCTCATATTTCATTATGAATTCCTAACTAGATGTGCATGCCTGTCTGTCCTAACAAAGGGCTAAAGATATAACCTATGTAAATGCACTGTCTCTCTTTCTGTCCCTTATCTCTGCATAGCTATCTTTTCAAAGCAGCAGAAACTGCTGAAAGAGTCCTGGGTATAATCCTTCTCCAAAGAAACAACCAAAAGGTTAGTACCGAAATATCTTTAGGTGTGCTGCATAAGTAGAAACACATAACATACATGTAGTGGTGTTTTTTTTTAACTAGTTGGTCTTTTTTTATTTTTTATCTGTTAGCTCACCAAACTCACATAAAGTGTACTGCTGCCATTAGCCATTATGCTGTCCATGCACATAACAGTTCTTCAATGCAGTGAGTGTTGTATCATGTCCTCTTCTGCTTGTAGAGTATAGAAAATGTTATCAGTTAGTGAATAATTAAAGCATGCATTCTAGCAGTAGGCACATCCTTCTGAGGGAAACCAAAATTGGAGAACGGAAGCGCCACTACCTGGCGCAGCAAATATGGTGAAGCCGGGTGAGAGGGAAAGGTGATGATAGGTCGATCATTCACTTTTACGAAGGCCGTGAGATGGAGCGGAGTAGTGGTGGGAGACGAATCCTCTTAGGGCGGGTGGTGTGGTGGTATAACCAGGTGAGGCAGATGTAAACACAGAAATAGCGAGGTGAGATGAGTTGTGTGGGCAGGGCAGCCATCAGAAATTTTGGGGCCCCTTACACGGCTTTAGGCCAGGCCCCCCCGGCACTGCCGCCCCCTTCACATCAGTCTCTGACAGAGGAGCTTACACTCTAATGTTCCCCCCACAGTCACACACTGTTATTATTAGGGACGCACAGATACTGGTTTTTCGCTATCGAGCACTAATATTTTTTTCCGGTACTCGCTGATACCAAATAACGATACCGGAAGTCCCATTAAGGAAGCCGGGCGGTGTGTAATGACTCACCACCCGGCTTCCCGATTAGCATGGAAGCCGTCCCCATGCTTCTTGTCACTAGGTGGCGAGAAAGCATGGAGCCGGCTTTCTGGCCAATCAGGAAATCGAGCGCTGTGTAATGATTCGCTGCTCGCCTTCCTGATGTCTGAAGCTAAAGTACCGGGCTAGGCATCAGATCATTTGGGAGAGTACTCACCTAAATACTCAGTATCAGTGCATCCCTAGTTATTATACATTTATATAGCTCTGATATATACCGCAGTTCTGTACAGAGAACACTGAGCCAGACACATCAGTCTCTGTACAGAGGAGCTTACACGCTAATGCAGAATGGGACTTTGGGCTTAGTGACCCGCTGGACTCTGGGCTTAGTGACCCGCTGGATACAGGACCCACCTGAGAGTGACCCTGCAGAGCCCAGCATAGATGCTGCACAGCCCATCTGAAACTCTCTATGGTGTGGCCCGGAAGTGGCGTGATGTCACAGGCTGGCTGAAAGTGGCCTCAATGTCACTTCCAGTCGTAACTAGAAACTTCCGGGCCCCGGTGCAGGAAACCATGAAGGGCGCCCCCAACCCCCCACCGCCATGGGAAGGAGCTGCAGAGAGTTGGCCTGCTGCATGTTTGGAGCTGAGGTGGTTAACAAGGCCCTCTTCCTCCTGTCTGGGCACCCCAAGTGGTGGAACTACCAGAGTCACAGATGTGACTGAGCCCTTGCGTTCCACCACTTGGGGGGGCCCGTTAACCACCAAGGTGCCAACATTGCTTACTGGGACTACAGCTCCCAGCAGGCAGACGCTCAGCAGTTCTTTCCCATGGTGGTTAATATGGGGCTGCGGGCGGTCTCTCCAGGGCTGCGGGCGGTCTCTCAAGGGCTCTGCAGGGTCTCAGGTGATCGAGTGCAGGGTTAGGGCTGCTGACAGCTCACCCACCCTCTGTGTCCAGGTCGGTCCTCTCTTTCCCTCTCTGCCTGACACCACTCCTAGAGCCCCCCCCCTCCTTCTCAGGGTCCTCAGGTGCAGAGCTGGCCCTGGCAGAGGTAAATTTTCCCCCCTGCCACCCCTCCTGATTCGGTGCGACCAGGGCACATGCTTTATTATTGCTGCAGGGAAGGGGGGTAATTATTATTGCTGCCTGGGGGGAGAATTGGTAATAATCAGGAGTTAAAAAAAAAAAAAACCCCAGGGAGCCATAATAATCACCCCCCTTCCCCCGAAGCAATAATAAATTATCCTTAAGGTAGATTAATACTGCAGCCTGGGCAGAAATTACTATTAATCATAAAAAAAATCAGTATCTTCTTTTGAAGTTTTTCTAAGCTCTTCTACTGTTTTTCCTCTAACCTGCTCCAGCTCCCAAGCTTCTCCCCCTCCTGTATCCTTTGCACGCTGAGGCGGATTGATATCCTCAGCACAGAGACGATCCTGTGCATGCCGGCACTAAGAGTTCATTGTTGGCTGCCGAAGCTCCCGGTATTCCTCCACGGCACCCGAAAATGGTAAAATAGTCCCCTCTCTTCTGCTGTCAGTTCAGTGGGGGATCCAGGGAGAGAGGGGACTATATTAATATTAATTGGACTGGGACCGACTGCTGGTGTTCTACCGGGGTGGGCTTTCCTCCTTTCTGCCCCCCCCCCCAAGTGGCGGAACACCAGGGACCGGTTCTCACACTCAACCCTGGTAGTTCCGCCAGTGCCGTCGGCCGATACTCATGTAAGAGTCCCGGGCGGGCCCCCCAGGCTGCCCGGGCCCCTTACATGAGTATCTGCAGTACCCCCCTGATGGCTGCCCTGTGGGTGAGCAAAGAGAGAAAGAGATTCTGTAACTCACCGCAAGGAAAGTGAAGGCTGGCTATCAAATCAACGGTGATGATAGGCTCCTGTGGTGCCTGGGTAGAAGGCTGTGGGATGGTCCTCTGAATGAGTGCTGGCGAGGCTGTCCTGCTGGACGTCTGCAGGGTCCGGCGCTGGGGAGAGACGCGGTGCTGGAGGGTGGGTGGTACAGCGGCCGAGGTGTCACGATATCCCCTTGTGTTGTGGCATGTCTGCTGGAGAGGAGGCGGATACACGCCCGGGCCTCCTGATGATCCGGCGTGTCTGTGTCTTCAGGCTGTCAGCTTCCGATGACGATATTGAGGTGTGTAGAGATGGAGGGGGCGGAGCCCAAAAAGTCAAGCGATGTTGGATCGGTAGAGAGATGGAGTGTTTGGAACACTCAGTGGGTCCTAGGTACGTGTTGGCGACGCGTTTCGAAGGCAATGCCTTCTTTTTCAAGCCGATGTGTTAGAGCTGGTTAGCACATCCTTCTGATTAGCAGCAAGTATGTAATTCTCAAACCGAACATATAAATTCAAGCAGTAAAAGGCATTGCAGGCTTAACAGGGTGTGAAAGAAAAGGTGCAGGCTGCTGCATAGATAGAACACCCATCCTTGTCGCTAATCTTGTGTCCTGTATTTTTGGTGGCAGAGTAGTTATTGAGGGATTTATTAGCAAGTCCAGGCTTCCATAAAACACATGCAGGTGTGGAGTATTCCAGGACAGCAACATGATCTAAAATTAAATTGTACAAGGTATATAACGAAAGGATCATACATCTAAAAAACTTTAAATTGTGACATGTATAGGCCAGAGGTATGAATAGCACACAACTGAGCTGTGAATTTGCCTAGACCCAAATAAGGATGTAATAAAAAAGAAATGTCAAATGTCTACTGTCACTGTCCGACGATCGGGGCACACAAAATGACTAAAAGTAGTGAGCAAAAAATGGTGTAGTTGTCTGTGCATTACTGGGGACGCACTAGAGGCACAGAATCTAAGAAGGGCCAGGTGAGGTTCTTGGCTGCTGGACACTTTCCAGGTTACGGCCCTCTAGCACGCCCACACAGACACAGAGGCTAGTTGCAGAGCTGAGGTGCTGGATACAACAGCGGGCAGGGGTGTAGCCTATACACAGACAGCAGTTCTGGATACTGAGGGACACAAGGGTAGAAGTCCAAACAATAGTGTGATAGGAGGCATCAACAACACGGCTATCCGGGATACACTGAAGAGCGAGGCTGCATGGAACAAGCAGCCACACAGAAGGACAGACACACAGGCAAGCACAGGTGCAAGGGCTCACTGAAGGAGATGGTGATAACAATCCACTTGCTGGATGTGCTGGATCTCACTGGGAGCAAGAGGGAATACAGAGACACACAGGGAACAAGGCAGGTAATAGCAATCCGCAGGGATTCAAGGGCGAACGATACACAGGGAGTCCGACGAGTGTAAAGACACGTGGTATGAAAGACGCAGAACAAGTGAGCTGGACTCTTAATGGAGAGGTTCAGAGCAGATTGGCAGGTAGCCGAGCAGCTCGGACAGGAGGTAAAACCTGGTGCCGGATCGCACAGGGAAGTGTGGCATCTACGCTGGTTGCTGCAAAAACTTTTTGCATTCTGGATGTCACAGTATTGTCAGATAAGGCCAGACAAGTTCGATGCTTACAAAATGTAAACACAGGGAAGGTGCCATTTTACCTATCTACTATTAGACATTTATCTGCACAGTGATTGCTCCAAAGGAATGTAGATGAAACAGCTGCATGACTCAAAGGGAAAGCCTGTTATGTGGATGACCTTTTTTGGCATCTGTTAAAAATGATAATTCCCATTTTGGGTTAAATTGAGAAAAGTGCATAATATGAGCAACAGTCAAGTATGTTGGCCACATGTTTAATCTAAAGCTGTATGCAGATAACATGACAGCAATTGCTTACAAAAGACCTATTGAAAACTGGTCAGAACCGAAACAGGTTGAAACCAAGCAACTGGCAAAATTCCCTCCACTTCTTGCTGATATTTTTTTTTACTTCTGAGACAACTTTCTCAACAGAGAACAAGAAAAACTCTGACTTTCAGTGGTAATCTCAACAGAGACAAAATGAAACTACCGTATTTTTCCGCCTATAAGACGCCCCTATGTATAAGACGCCCCCAACGTTTCTTACCCAAAATCCTGAAATCAATATTTTAAATGGTATAATGCATTACACTTACCTCAATCACGTCATGCTCCGACATTACAGCTCCGGGCACTGGCTACACGCTCTCCCGAGCGCCGGCTGACGTCAGGTACAAAAGATTTATGATCGGATTACAGAGACAAGATAACAGTTTTCCTCCAATCATGAATCTTTTGTACCTGACGTCAGCTGTTGCTGGGGAGACAGCTGACCTCAGGTACAAAAGATTTATGATTGGAGGAAAACTTATGCTTGTCTCTGCAATCCGTTTCACTCGTGAGGCTACGGTAGTTTGCAGTGGTATCGGCACTTTCAGCAGTTTCGCAACCGCGGTTCTCCTCTTGGCCCCGTGTATAAGACGCCCCTCTATTTTTAGGTAAACATTTTAATGAAAAAGTAGCGTCTTATACACGGAAAAATATGGTACTCATTAAAAGGCACTGGAAAATTAGCACACTAAGCCAAGTAAACAGAAAATTCAAGTTAATGCCTTCAAATAAAATGTCAAGTTCCTGTAAGAAGGAAAACCAGTCTGTCACGATCTGGGATCCGGCTCAGAGTCCAGTAGCTGAAAACAGCAGGCAAATTTGTGGTATAACAGGCCGGGTTTGGTACACAAGTAGAAGGTAGAAGTATAGGAGCAGGCAGAAGCGTAGTCAGTGAACAAGCCAAGGACAGCAGCCAAAGGTATCAGGTATGAAGTGGAAGACGATGAGAGCAGTCGGTGAATCAGCAGCCAAAGGTCGGTATATACGGGTAGCAGTATGAGAGGATTGTATCACAGGAGGAGCAAGGAAGCATGGCACTGGCTACACGCTCTCCCGAGCGCCGGCTGACGTCAGGTACAAAAGATTTATGATCGGATTACAGAGACAAGATAACAGTTTTCCTCCAATCATGAATCTTTTGTACCTGACGTCAGCTGTTGCTGGGGAGACAGCTGACCTCAGGTACAAAAGATTTATGATTGGAGGAAAACTTATGCTTGTCTCTGCAATCCGTTTCACTCGTGAGGCTACGGTAGTTTGCAGTGGTATCGGCACTTTCAGCAGTTTCGCAACCGCGGTTCTCCTCTTGGCCCCGTGTATAAGACGCCCCTCTATTTTTAGGTAAACATTTTAATGAAAAAGTAGCGTCTTATACACGGAAAAATATGGTACTCATTAAAAGGCACTGGAAAATTAGCACACTAAGCCAAGTAAACAGAAAATTCAAGTTAATGCCTTCAAATAAAATGTCAAGTTCCTGTAAGAAGGAAAACCAGTCTGTCACGATCTGGGATCCGGCTCAGAGTCCAGTAGCTGAAAACAGCAGGCAAATTTGTGGTATAACAGGCCGGGTTTGGTACACAAGTAGAAGGTAGAAGTATAGGAGCAGGCAGAAGCGTAGTCAGTGAACAAGCCAAGGACAGCAGCCAAAGGTATCAGGTATGAAGTGGAAGACGATGAGAGCAGTCGGTGAATCAGCAGCCAAAGGTCGGTATATACGGGTAGCAGTATGAGAGGATTGTATCACAGGAGGAGCAAGGAAGCAAGATATTGGCAGGAGCACAATAATCTGGCAAACAGGAAGAGGCATGGCTTAAATAGGAAGTTCAAGGGAGGAGCAAGGAGTTCAGAGTTCAGCAGAAACTAGGTTAAACGGAGGATTACATAGGGGATCAGGCAAGGAGCTATCCAAGGTTCCAAGGTCGCTCAGCAGGTAGAACCACCGCCAGCTACAGAAGAGGCCCCGGGTTCAGATCCGGTTCCTGACGTAGTCATTTATGCTGCTGATCAGTGGTGGAGACAAGTCCCAGCTGCAAACCAAACTGTACTAGCGACCTAGTTTAAGCAGTGATTAGACGATGGTTCCATCAACTTTAAGTTTTACACATCACTAAAACAGCAAAATGTTCTTTCATCTGACTTTTTACTATTGTGAATATCCAGCAGTAGAAGCAACATTCAATGTTTCTGGGCCACACAAGGCCCCGTTTGTCAGACAGTCAGACAGGGACTACTGTGAAACATTGAACGGTACATATACTGTTTAAAATAAAATCATATTACGGAATGTTTTTGGTGTCCTGGTTATATGTAGACATGTGCACTGCCAAAAAAATTGTTTCGTTTCGTTTTAAATTCGGATTTGTGTTATTTCGTTTTTCGGGATTCGGGTGTGAAAGTCAATTCGGATTCGGAATTCGGATTCGGACGGAATTCGTTAGCGGTAGTTCGTTCGTTCGACCGTTCGTTTCGTTTTCGTTTCTTATTCGTTTCGTTCATTCGTTCGTTCGTTTGCAGCAAAGTGACATTTGAGGGGGAAAATGTTTTTCTCCTTCTCTAATGTCACTTTGCTCCAACGAACGAAACGAATAAGAAACGAACACGAAACAAACGTTCGAACGAACTACCGCTACCGAATTTTGGAAACGGAAATTCGGATTCGTTTGCATTCGTTATATCTGTAATTCGGAATTCGGATACATCGTCCGAATTTTGATTCGGAACAAAACGAATCGCACATGTCTAGTTATATGTGATCTATTGATTCCTGCAGCAGTCTGCTACCAGATGTATCTACTATCCAAGGGCAGATAATTCCAAAGACATCTTCTGAATGCATAACAAAAATATATAAACTGCTCTTGTACCTGTTGCCGTAACCGTTTTGCTCAGTGGTTATTCTTTTACATCATCTAGAAAAAAAAACTGTGAGCCTGTACAATGATTTTTAATACATAATAACGTTCTAGGAATTTTTAAGTCTTTCAAATCCCAAGCTATGTTTTTGTAATGAAAATAATCAAAACATTAATTGCTAATAGACTGTAGTCTCTCTGTAGGTATATCATTTCTGTTAGAGTCCAAAGAAGTCCAAAAGAAATGTAGGCCTGGTAAATTTGCCAGTAATCATAAACATTTTATGCACATAGATGGTTAATTGACATTTAAACCTTTCAGTTATGGGGCAACCTGGTTGTAAGTAAAAGGAGCTGCTTTGGGTCATTTATTTTCTCCTATCCAGACTGAATCTGCCTAACCAGACAAAATCAGGTGGATTGACCTTCCCATGTCTACCCAATGGCTTCCTAAATCTTTTAGCAACCCCATCATAAAGTTCTCCTAGCCATGCTTCCCCAGCATGGACTATGATTATGACTGCTGCATCCTCTGCAATGTAAAATATTGTTTAAAATATTAAAAATCCATATAGAAATATTGTTTGTAATGGCTGCTACAGGTGGGTAGACCTGGGACAGGGGTAGGTGCATAGCTCCCACTACTGGAATCTCTAACAAATGGAGTCAAGCAAGTGAGCAATTCAATATGCTGCTGTCTACTTTAACTTGAATATCCATTTCATTTGAAATTTTAATAGATATTAGTTTGTATTTGTGAAAAGGAAATACATCCATTTTTCTGAATGTCCTTTTGTCACTTCCCAACATTTTTTGCAGAGACTCAATGCTGTAGGGAACAGCTGCAAATCTGCTGCTCTCCCATTCTCCGTCACAAAGAAATGTCCTGGGAAGAGGTCACTGGTTCTAGGTGGGATTCAATCATAAAATTAATTCCCACATCCTGCGCTTTATTTACTTTAGCTTCTTGTCAAAACAACACACATGACTGCAGAATGCCACAGAAAACACATCCTGCTCCAGAACTGCTGGGCCGTTTGTCTGAGCAGTAGTTGTGTTTTAAAAATATCACAAATTATACCTGCACAATTATGAAATGAATACTTATGTTTGGATCTGGTTAAGGGCGATGAAAAGAAGAGTATCCGTGATCTAAACATAGCCGGCACGCAGCTAGAATACAACTGAAATAGAAGCATAGAGGTTAAAAACTTCAAATGCTGTTATACATTATAATTGTTTTATCTTTCCAATGTATAATCTGAATAACAAACATTTTCTCTGCGGCCGATGTACAAAGTTCCTGCCTGAGCACAATGCATTTTCTGACAACACATCTCCTTGTAATCTTTGGCACACTATGTACACTTAATGTGTGATACTCTATTTTTGGTAGGCGAGAAGAAAAATAGATTCCTGTGTAGGAGAGAATTTGGGCTTCTGCCAGATATATGATGTAAAGCTTTATAAGTGATAACAAAGGCTGAATCAGTATATGCTCAGTCTGTGTCTACCTACAGCAAGAACTTTTTTTAAGCATGCAGTGTAGAAATAGTACAATCTTATGCAACATTGGTTGTATTACTACAATGAATGGGAGGCATTAGATCATAGGTTCTGTCCTTCTCAGTAGAACAAATGTAGGATCTGAGCACCTACATGATAATTAGCAAACTCAACACAGAAGAATTCAAGGAGTTGATTTATAATTTTTCTGTCTAGTGTTTAGCTAGGCAAATGCCGTTTGCATGACACCTGTGACGTACCTGGTAAGGTACTGGAAGGTGAGGAGGCTTCTCTTGCGACTCATGTCCTTCCGCCCCTAGGAACAGGAAGCAGTTGGACAGGGAGGAGCATGAGTGCCACTGATGGGAACCGACACTGTGCAGGAGACGTCCTGATGATGTGTAGTCAGCAAGCCAGGGGTCCACTGAGCAGACAACGTGGAGCAGGAACAAGAGACTGAAGCATAGTCCGGAAGCCAGAGTTCGGAGCAAGCCAGGCAGCGGAGTACAAAATCAGGAGGTAGAAGGCAAAGTCCAGGAAACAGGCCAAGGTCAGGGGCAGGCAGCAATTCAATAGCAAACTCCAAGCAAGCCGGGTCAGGCAGGTCACAAGAATCCAAATGGTACAAGTACACAAGAACACTAGATGAAAAGACTATCAGCAATGGAGCAGTGGCAGGCTCGTTTTTATATGGCGAGCTAAACCAGGTACGCGCGTTTTTGCGCACTTCCGGGTTGCGCGTGCAATGGCACGTTTTCCGGCCAAATGGAGCTTTGGTTTGCGTACATGCGTGGCCGCCATTTTGCCCATACAGCACCACTGCCACTAGATTGTGATGAGGAGCATAGGAATTCTTATGCTCCACAGGGCCATCTGGTAGTGGTGATGTCATGTGAGCGGTATCACCCTAGCTGTACGCTGGGTGGAAGAGTTATACATTTGAATGTAAGTGTTGTATAATGCTTTAAAGATATCAGGCTCTCCAAACTGCTTCATTATGTCAGACAAGATTGTCATAATGTCACTAGGGTATATCAGGTGATATTTTAGAAAGGTTGTTATGATCTGTAAAGCTCCACCCTTTTCTACAAAGCCCCACCCATTTCAACATTGCAAAATGTATACCTTCTGCAACACACATAAGTGTAGAAAGTTCTGTAAAAGCAAACAAACTTTTGTAAACACAAACAAACACAAACATTTGTACCTACTTCCAAAAAATGCATTATACAGATTTGAGAATGCAAATAGTAATATATGTTAACCCCTTCATGACGGGAGACGTACACTGTACGTCCCACCACAAACTGCTCAAATGACTGCTCACGTACACTGCACGTGATCAGCTATTTTGGGCTCTGCAATGCTGGTAACGGCAGAGAATCAGCGGTTACCATTCATTAATGGATGCCTCAGTATTAAGCCATCCATTTCTGAAAGAGTTAAGCTTTCTTAGACACCTGATCCCTTTCAGGAATCGGGTGTCTGAGAGTGAGAGTAGGGCTGCATTTACAGCTTTAGCCGTCACTAACAGCTTATTATAGTTTGGGAAATCCCGATGTATACCTGCTTTTTCCCCCTAAACTTTCAGCAATATAAACATTTAGCAACATGTTGTTATTCCTGAAACAATGTTGCAGGTTTCTGATCGTTGTTGGCATGATCAGAAAACCTTTAGTGACATATGATCCTGAAATGCTGCAGGATCAGTGTCACTGAGGTTATTATTGGCTGTTCTTAAGTTTGAAGCAGCCTAATAATAACCAACATTTTAATTAATAAATTATCAAACAGTAATAGTGAGATTAGTTCACAATGACTGCTTGATATATAA
>NW_017306652.1:785148-886170 GCF_000935625.1 Nanorana parkeri | reverse complement strand
TATAGTGTAAACAAATTGAAAATAAATGTAACAAATACAAATTATATATTTAAATATATTTTTATACTATTATTAATATAAAAATTAAGCCATAACAAAAAAATCTGCAGCTGGGCTGCAGATTTGTTTTTCACCCTAAGCGGTTTATTTTTTTATTTAACCCCCTCATAACAGTGATGTTCAAAGTATGTCGCTGTCACTAAGTGTTACACTTAGTGACAGTGACATTGTATGCCAAGTGACCGCTTTTAGCTTTTAGAGAAAAGAGATTAAAATGCTAAGTTTTAGTTTTAGGCTGAGCAGTACAGAAACATTTCTAAAATCCTACGGATGTGAGGTTTTTCCAAATAAAGGACAAATAAATGAATCTATGTAATGCATTTCTTTTAGCTGTGCTGTTTTTCTAAAAAATACTACAAATCAAAAAAGTGTTTTCTTTATGTTTTTTCCAATTTTTTCACAGATCATGCTGCAAAAATGAAACAGAGTGGGAATATAATAAAATATATTTTTAAATATTAAATGAAATCTGTCACAATAATTTTTTGACTAAACCTAACCTATAGTTAACGGGCAGAGTACAGTATCGTTTGCTTCTGAAATGGGTCATGTATGGTAGTAAGGTATCATCATTAAACATTATATAATACTGCTAAACTAAAATTAATTTTATTACACCTTGTTAACACACAGATGCAAGCTCAAATCTCATTTTACAGGTAGCCACTTTGCCCTATGCGGGGTTTCTCCTTACATTTAGTTCTGCTGGACTGTATCCAGTCTATCTAATTTGATAATCTGTGCTGGTTTCTCCTAAGCACTGCCTGCTGCTGGGTGTGACCTTCCAAAAGAGCAGAACATTCAATAATTGTTATGAATAGGTGTGTCTTCTCTAGCCAATCACTAGGAGGTTCATGGTAAGTGGTGCATGCTGGGGGAGGACATAAATATTTGGGGCTGATCATGTGAGACTCTCTGCCCCCTCGGTCTCCTGCCTGGTGAAGGGTGCATGAAGTGAAGTGCTGTCTGACCAGGCCTGCAGGTGATCAGGGATGTAGACCAAGTCGCGGTCTGCAGCTGTGCTGCTAGGGAAGGAGGAAGCTGTTGCTGGGATAGAGAACCAGCGAGGAATTTAATTTGTCAGATATGCCAGTTTAGCCAGAAGTGGGCTTGGACCTCACAGGAAGTCTGGCATTTTGTCCTGGGAGTTCTGTGTTTTGTCTGCTAACCAGATAAGGTTCTACAATACAAAGTGTTATTGCAATCAGTTTAAAGACCCTCTGCACTGTGAAGCTGGGAAGTGGTTAGTGAGTCTGGAGTCTGTAGTATCCTAGGTGTCTGTAGCCCTTTTCCTCAATCCTATGTGAGTTGCTGAAGGAATAAAATCTTTGAAAACGCTGAAAGTGACATTAAAAGGCAAAAATGTTTTTCCCTCCCCCCAATGTTAATGTCAGCACTTACCTTTGATGACGTTTCTTAATCTGATCTTCTTGTTCTTTCTTGTAATTTTCATCTGTCCCTCCAGCGCTGCGGCAGGTCTCCAATCCAGCGCTGACTCCTCTGACCTCGCTGGCACTTCCTGTAACACGGTGTCTGCATGCGGGTGCACGTGTCCATATACCATATTTTTCGCTCCATAAGACACACTTTTTTCCCCCCAAAAGGAGGGGAAAATGTGCCTGCGTCGTATGGAGCTAATCCCGACGCCCGAGACATGCAGTTTTTCGGGCGCCGGGCGAGTAGTAGGAGCCACTGCTCGTTTAATATGAGTGATCTAATGAGATCACTCGTATTAAAACCGAGCAGCGGCGACGATCGAGATCACCATAGAGCAGACGAAGAACGGACTTTCTTCATCTGCTCTGTTCTTTCATCTGTCTGCTCTGCCCCTGCAATCACAGCGCCACCTGTCTCAGCGGTCACTAACTGCAGCTTCTGTCACAGCTTCTGTCATAGAAGCTGTGACAGAAGCTACGGTCTGTCGAGTGCTCCATAAGGTGCGCCGGACCTCCCTGCGTACTATGGTCCGGTGCGTCTTATGGACCGCAAAATACGGTACTTACCTTGTGTTTCTCCTCGTCTTCCAGCCGAAAATTTGATCTGCGCATGCGTCCGCCCGAGAATTTTCATATTTTCAGACGGGAGCACACTGGGAAGAAACGGGTAAGTATTAACCCTTTTAAAAGCGTTTTTTTAACACTTTTTGCATATAAAAAAGCCAAAGCTTTAATTATCCTTTAACCTCCTTGGCGGTATTCCCGAGTGTGGCTTGGGGTTAATTTTCTGTACCATAAGCGGTAACCCCGAGCCACACTCGGGAATACACAGCGCGTCTCTTAACTTGTCCCTGGAGCCGCGCTGTGTCCTCCGGCCGATACCGGCATCCGGGTTCCGTCCCTTGCGAGTGTCCGCGTAGCTGGGGGGGTGGAACCAGCGGGAGATTAAAACGTGTTTTTTTTTTAATGAAAAAAAAAAACGAAAGCACATAGAGCGGAAAAAGTAAAAACAAACAAACAATAAAATCATACCGCCAGGGAGGTTAAGGTGGCTGACAATCAACTTTACATTTGCATCCCACAAACGGCTAAGGACTTATGCTAAGGTGAAATTTTAGCCCAACCTGACTCTGAAGTTCCCTGCATCCTCCTAAGGGTTTTACATACATGAGACAATAAATAACAAAGTTATATAATACATTTTTTAATTAAATCTAATAACAGCAAGAAGTAACATTCTGAGTTGTTAATTAAACTAGTACAAAACCTTTTTTCACTTTTAAGCTGAACATGTTTTAAACAGAACGGAAGCCTGTTAAAACAGTTTTTATTAATACAAAACATTTAGCACACGCATTATAGATATCTGCTTCTGTTGGAATTTGTGAATAGCCTGTCCTAGTAACCGTCTTGGGATATAGCAAGCATGTCCTTAACCCTTTGATGTTATGTTTGTTAACTTTAAGTTATGCCCTCAAAATTGTTTTTGTTTGTTAAGAATATTCAACATGCTGGAAAATGCCTGTAGCCATTAAATAATCATTCCCCGGGCTCACTATTCTAAGGGGCTTCCCAGAGGAGTAGAGGACAGTAAAGTTGCAGGAACATTATTTGTAAATTAAAAAAATGCTGATCTTTTTCTCAGATCAAGTGCTTACTAGGATGAGAAGGAAAGCCATCCCCTTGGATTCTGCTTTATCAATTATACCACTGGGACAATTGCTGCCCTGGTGACCATGCAAGAAGACAATGGAATCTCCATAAAAGCAACACAGACTGCATTGAAAACCTAAAAAAGCTTAAATATTACCCCACTTTACAAAAAAGTAGTTGGATTTTGATTTTACATTAGATTAGCCTAGCAAAAAATGGTCCTCATACCACATTGGAAGTCCATCAAAAGCATGCTTGATGTCTGTGGATCCAGCTCCCTGTACATGAGCCACTCTACAATGCAGCAACAGAAGTGTTTTTGTTGCAAGTTGCATGTGATACCATAAAACATGCTAATAGTAATAGGGTTGTCCTTTTAAAGTGAAACTGTGCTTCATTTTACCTTCCTGAGTACAAGCAGAAACCAAGATGTCTGCTACTACCATAATAAGCAAAAAAAGCTTCCTCTGTGATTTACAGGTCGATTCACTAAGCTGCCGAGGGCAGCCGAGTGAACAATCGACTCCAACTTCAGGCTGTTACAGCTGATTTCAGCCGTACATCGGCTTGCTTCACATGGCTTCGGGTCGGCCGAACATGCTCAGCATGTTCGGCTGACCCGAAGTGCATTGTACCCGCCCTCTGCTGATGGACCTGATGGAGAGCTGCAGCAGAGGGCGAGTACAATGCTAGTTTACTATTGGCTATTGCAAATTGAAATAGCCAATAGTAATGTAGCAATGCATTTTAATGGGAATTTTTTTTTTTTATTCTATTCTGACATGTCAGAATAAAGAAAAAAAGGAAACAGCAGTGTTTCTCTCCTTGGCGGCCGGGAGCAGGAGACTCCCGGGGCGCCAGGGAGAGTTAGCTGTTTGGAGATCAGTGTCCCTGGTTAGCAGGTAACCAGGGACGCTGATCTCTCTGCAAGTGGCCAGAGCCAGCCGTAAGATCACGGCTGGCTCCGCCCAGCTGTGAGAAGTAGGCTGTCGGCCGGCCGCTCGGCCAGCTTCGGCTTTCAGCACGGCTCAGCCGAGCCGATGCATATGCGTTCGGCTCGACTGAGCCGCTCGGCCACTTTCAGGAGCTGTACGGGCTATAATGAATAGCCCGTACAGCACCCATTCAGTTCTACTGAACCGAAGGGGTCCTGGAGCCGAAGCTAGCCGAAGGATCGGCCGAAGCTACGACTAGATCCTTCGGCAGCTTCGTGAATAGACCCCTTAGTTTAACTTTGCAACTTGGTTCTACCTTTTTCTGACTTCATAGCTAAAATCCGGCAACTAAGGGATTAGACATTAAATCAGGGAAAGATGCACTGACCACCGTCAGCACAGGCCCCATGCCTTTGGTGGTCTATTTATGAGGCCCTCCTCTAGGGGCACTGTGAGGGGTTTTACTTAGTATCGGATGTGTATACATGCCATCCCATCCCTATATTTGGCGATACTTACTGACACCAAGCTAGTTTATTTGAATGGCCGATACGCCAGGTGCTAGATCTCGTAACCAGTATGTCTTACTCAACGTCTATGCACTTGCACAATCTGTTTTGAAGCTAAATTTGACGTGATTCCTTCCCTTTTTCACTTGATGTCTACGCTTGCTCTTTTTCACCTGAATAACTACAGAGAATACGGATGCAACGCCTGCAATATTATTGCTAAAGTACGCCTTCACTGATTCCCATACGAAAGTGGTTTATTACTCATGCACCTTGTATTGTATTGTATTTTACTGTGATGTACCCCTTGACGTTTTAAAACAATAAAAAAACTATGGTTAAATCAGGGAAAGATGGGGAAAGCCTAAGTTACAAAGTAAAAGTAAATCAGAGAGAAGCACAGATGAAGTTTTTCTGGCTAATAAAGAAAATAGCCTGTGGTGTCTCCTCTCAGGCAGCACTTTATATTTTGATGCAATATATAAGCACCACCTTGAATTCAGAACCAAAGCAGATGGACTGGCACCACTTCAGAAGTCTTGGGACTTTTATGTTGTGTCATATAAAAATAATTTTTAGACAATCTAAAAAGGGTAATTTTAAACTTGTATATTTCTATTTAGCGATAGGCAGAATTACAGTAAAAACAACTGACAAAATGTTTGTAAAAAGTCCCTTCTACTCTAAGTTTAGCCCTCGGGAAGTCTCAAATAATGTGCATTCATTTTGACTAATTTCCAATATATGAGGTTCTAAGGTTTGCTTTAGAAATCACTTTGTGGATCCAGGGGAAGGTTAAGAAAATCCCATTAAAAAAATTCTAGCTAATTATGTCTCAAAACGAACACATTTTTAGTTGTACACTTGTCTGTGTGCTACCTACTCCTGATTCTGGTGCTCTGTGTGATATGCACTTTTGAGCCCTTTGCCCAGAATAATACACTTTCCTGACCCCTGTGCCCAGCATAATACATTCTCCTAAGCTCTGTGCAATACATACTCCTGAGCCCTGCCTGATATGTAAGACTGCACCCAGTATGTTATGCATATCTGAGCCCTGTACTATATACACTTTGTTGTACATTTCATACTCCTGACCACTGTACATGTGGCTTCATATGACAAACTCCTGACCTTTGCACTCTTAATGCCATATTTTACTTCACATATTGTACGTCCGACCAAAGTGTTTATTCAACAGCCTCAACATTTGCTGGTTGCTAAGCAGTCAATGACTATTTTATGAAGTTCCTTTTTAGGTTAGGCTGAAACACATATGTATTTTTTTTTTAAATAATTGTGCTGATTTTGTATGTCTGCTAGACTCAGGATTCTGGCACAGTAGTTAAAGAATATTGTGTGGGTGCAAGGACTATGGCATGTATGTGCCTTGTACTGTATATAGCGAGAACACTGGTTTTATTTACCCATTCTCCTTTAAGCCCCTCCCATTGGTAAAACAAAAGTCCCAGGGACTTAAAACACCGTGAATACGAGTGCATGGACAACAGATTCAGAATTTGCCACTGTGCAATGCCTCCTTACTAGTTTTTTTTTAGAAAAACATTTAACCCATCTGGAGCCACAACAAGTTTTGTAGTACTCAGCAGAAAGTTCAGTGTCAAGTGCTGCTTTCTAAATATTTTATGCCAGCCAGAGGTTTTTGCAGCATATATGGTGTTTATTCTCTGCAAGAGTTGTTGGGTTGCCACACCTTAAATAGAGTGTGGCAACCATTTTAAATAAACCAATACTTAAATAAACTACATTCTCCACCTACAATGGCTTTCTGGACACACAGCAAAAAGGTGTCCCTGAAAACTTTTTGAAATGTTGGCAACTATGCAATCCATGTAGCTGATTTGTAAAATTCACCTAAAGTAAAAAGAGAGCTGCGGAACATGATGAATTAACAGGTCACAATTTAATTCTCTAACCTGCTTGAATGCACCTTGGGAGAGTGAAACATGGAATTTTATTGGCTCATGTGGGCAACAGCTCCCTTTTTTACTTTGTTCTTTTGGTTTTACTTTTTTGCTTATTCTTGAATCACAGCTATTTTAAATAATGCATGCCCCACCCCTAATTAAAGTACATTATCTGCCTACAATAGCTTGCTCAGCCAAAAAAGGTTCCACTGGATTTTTTTTCTTAAATGTTGACAGCTATGTGAGAGGTTTCTCTGGGCCCAGGAAAATGTATGGCTCCCATAAACATAAATGCTATAATGGAAAGTGCAGAAGTATTTCTAGTCTTTGTGTTGCCTGAGGCAAGAAGAACACTACCTCCCTTCTCTTCTAGTGTCCATGTTATAGTAACTTGCTACAAGCATCATAGCTTTTGTGATAGACTAGTTCTTAGACACATATTGCTTGTGACATCTGGGCTCCTTGGAATACTAAATTTAGATAGTTGACTGGTATCACTAGGTGTTCAACAAAAGTGGGTGTTGAAGTATTCAAGTGAATGTAAAAATGAAAACTGACTGCAAAGCTTATATGTTAAAAAAGAAAATAGCACTGCGCTTCAAACTCAAAAATTATATTCCTAAAATGTGAAAAAAATAGTATAAATTGTGAAATTGTCACAAAGGGATACACAACACCTGTGTTGCACAATGCCTGTGCTGATGAAAGAAAAAAAAAACCCGTGCTAGTACATCTCATAAAATGTGTACATATAGAAAATCCTGTGTTGAATCTCACAAGTGATGTATAACTCCCACCTAATCTGCATAACCATGTGTGAAGTCCATTACTTCTGGATACAATAAAGTCCTTGTATGTGAGGATATATCTTCCTGCTTTTATAATCAACACCAACGTCCGTGAATGCAAAAACAATTAGTGAATCAGTGCTCTCAGGTCTCCACCGTGCTCAAAGATAAGATCTGCCCGCACTCACCGACTCCTATTGCTCACCATATTTCAGATGAACAATTAGCGCTTTGCTGATATATATAGAACCAAATCCTCTCCTTTGTTTTTAATCAGACAATAAATTGGGGTAGATTCCTCCCAACTCTGGCTTATCTTTCCAAAATCGTGTAAAACTATTCCTCCATCTTCCACCTTCTCTTGTGCTCAGAGAGAGAAAAAAAGGCTTCCCATGGTGTAGTATGTCAGAATACATTTATTTAAAACGATTAAAATGCACTTACAATTAAAATAAGGCAATCTCTCTCTCTCTCTCTCTCTCTCTCTCTCTCTCTCTCTCTCTCTCTCATTTGCACATATATGCTTGCCATTCAAATATTTCAGAAAAGAGCATTTTTTTCTTGTAGACAAACAAGGAAATATATTAACATACTGTATATAAGGATACTGTATGTAATGAACTGAGAAGTGTTACAGTGCTCTTAACAAACTGCTTACACCTTGCCAGTGCCAATATGCTGCAGCATGGCAGGTTTTCTGCTGAATGTGCATATTGTGACTAGCGGGTTTCATTGTGAAATAGCTAGATTTATTAGAAACTGCCCCATTGCTAATGAAAGCATTACCTATAAGCTCTTAGTATGTCTCACAAAGGTGCATTTATAAAGTTTCCCCTGGATTTTATTTTTTAAAACTCAAAACTGCAGGCATCTTTCAGCATCAGTAACACCGTCACTGCTTAAAGTGTACATATAGCCAACATGTCTTTATTTAGGTTTGGCTAGGGAAGGGTTAAAACTCAGTTTTTTTCCCCTTTTTTCGCTGTTTGTGCACAATGGGTAAAATTTCCCTTCACTTTCTGTCGCACAGATGCAAAAGGACGTTAGACAGTTGTTCCCAGAACAGGTATCTCCTGTCTTGTTCAGAGAACAGCTCTAAAATTTCACCTCAGCTTTTAAAGTGTTGCCTATGGGCACTTTTTATGCCTTGACATGTTTAGTAACTACTTATCTGATATGACCCTATCGTTTATTTATTACCACAAAATTGGGTAATACATTTTTCACAACATATTGTAGAGAAAACAGTTGTTTTTATTTGTAAAATAGCTTTTTTCTTTAAATAGTAAAAAACAAAAAAAAACCCAATGCTGATTAAATAGCTCCAAAAGAAATCTGTATCTGCCCCCCCCCTCCCCCCAAAATTATATGAAATTAATTTTGGTACAGCTTTGCATGACGGAATAAATGTCAGTGAAAGTACCTCAGTCTTGAATACTGAAAAATGACCGGGATAGGAAGGGTCTTCAAGTGGTTGAAGGGTAGCTTTTGCTGAGAAAAACAATCCTCCTCTGGTCATTTACATACTTTACAGGGTTTTAACAAACTTCATTGCAAAAGCTGCCATTCAATTCGAAATTTACATGATTCCACTCACTTCATGTAAACATTACAGAATATATCCTGGGAATAATGGAATAGTTATCTTCAAGTGCTATGTTCATATCTGTGTTAAGAGGACAACTGCTGGAAAGTTCAGTAAGCTAATCACGTGAACACAAAGTGACTTTAATGGGGGAGTTTTGTTTGCCATGGGGTTGATTTACTAATAGCAAATAGGCTGTTCATTTTGTAAAGGCATATTCACTTTGCAAGGAAATTTTCCCCTAGTTCAGTAAAGGGGTTGACACTCTGGTGACTTCCATCATCCAATCACATGCAAGCAAAAATAATGTTTGGTTTTTTTTTACTTTCCTTGCATGAGGTCGGGCTATTCTTTACATACCACATTCACTAAGCTATGGGAAAATTCCATTGAAAATTTAACATTTCCTTGCAAAGGGAACAGCATATTTTTATTTAGTAAATTAACTTTATTTTACTAAATTAACTTATTATATTTTAAGTTATATTCCACTTCCCAAACATTTTTGTATTTTAGGCTTTGCTATAAATTCATAATTTTCTGCATATTAAACCAGAAAGGTAATTTTTAATAACACTAAATTTGAAGAAAAGCTTTTGTAGCAACTTTAGGAAATGTTATTTGAAAAAAGCCTGGCAGACTAGGTCCAAATGAACAGCTGGCCCATTGACTGATGTGCCCAGATATCTACTGTTAGCCCAATGTTGGGACATTCATAGCTTATTGTGTTTATTTCGTGATAGACATCAGGGAGATCACTGGAATTTTTTTACAGTTGTCATCACAGTTGTTGGAAGCATACCCGCATGACTATAAATCTCTTTTGTGTTTTAGGCTGTAATCAAATTTAGCATGGCTAGACAAATATCAACTTGTTATTCCAAAATTCCATGTCAATAAGGAAAAGCAGCATTTTAAAAGATGATGTCGCAGCATTACCTTATTTTGTACATGTAAGCCTTTGGTGTCAGCAGTATATATAAAACAAGGTTTTTGTATTTACTTCACAGGGAACACAACAAGAATGAATTATTTTTATGACCTTTTCCAGGATAGTGCACTTAACCTGTATTGACATTTTCCTAAGAGCACATTGTGTTTGAAGTTTAGCATCATGCAGATGTTTGAAAATGCAATTACCTCCCTGTCTGCTGAAAGCTAGCCAAAACTAACTACATGTAAATCGCTCACATGTGGATTTGTTAAATCGTATAATATTATGTAATGCTTTCAAGATCTTTTAAGGCCTCCAACAGTTCAAAAAGCAGTTTTATAGGTAATTATATTTAATATTTTTTTTTTAGAAATAAGATATTAGCCTTTATGAGTATTCGGACAAGGTCACTAGGAAATTCGTATTGAAATTCATTAGAGGAGAATAAGATTCAGTTTTCAAGCTTAAAGCGGCCATGTCCCTATATTTTGTAGTCATGAATTCCCTTATTCAGATAAATAGTTGTAAGTGATAGTACTTGATTGTGCTAACTCAACTGTACCTGGGAAAGGACCTGCGGCCAGATATATCGCACTGGTTCTACTGTAAGTCCTGATACTCAGCAGCTCCAAGTTCATTCAGACCAAACAGAACACAGAAGCACACTCGGCTACTGTAGACATTGCAGTGAGTAATCTCAGGTGCTTCTACTCTATATTACTGAATTGTACTGTAGTATGCCAGATCCTAAGCAAAAAAGGAGCAGTCCCGCAGGCCTCTACAGCTCACAATCCTCTAGCAGCTTCAGGGTGGACTGTAGCATTCCTCTCAGTGGACCTGATGCTCAAAGCTTGGATTGTTATCCCCTGCTCAAGTCCACACACTCCTCAGAGTCTTCCTTTGCTTTCTGAGGAGTGGCTCCTTCCTCCACTTTGTCCAGTGAAGAGTTTTCTTCAGCTATGCAGGATTTTAAGACCCAAATCAATGCTATGGCAACTGACATAAACACAGGGGCTGTAAGTGTACTTCTATGCCCTCTATTCCAGAGCCTGTCTCTGATAGTCTTGCAATTGCAGCAGTCATGGCACAGTCGTGGCATGGTCAACTACAGATGAGAAGTCTTACTATTTATTTTTGGATGAGTTTGTGTCTGCTGACATAACTCCTAGGTGAAAGATACAATTTTGGTTCATATTGATGAGGTGTGTACATGTTAAAAAATTGATCCACTTGCATCTAAAACCACCCTTGTTACCAATCTGGGCTCCCTTACATGTCCTAAAACTTTCCACTACATTCATTACTGAAACCTGTTTTGTATGGAGATTGGACTACCCATGACAAATGATTTGCTCCTCTGTTCAGTAATATCCCATGGAGGAGGAGTTTATTAATCCCTTCCATGACCCATGATAGGATAATTCCATCATGGGTCCCTCAAGGGGTTAAACAGACTCCCGGCTAAAACCTGCCGGGACTCTGTTCATATTTGTAGAGCCGGCGGCCGGCTTTACAGTAGAAGCGATTATGACGACTCAGCTGTCGCCAGATCGCTTCTACGATCCGGTAAAGTGGCTGCCCCCCCACTTTTGTACCCCCAGTATCACCTTAAAGAGTACCTGTCACCACCAATATGGTATCACATGGGGGGCTTGCAACCCCCCCTATGTGATAGCAATTAAAGTAACATTAAAAAAGTTTTTAAAATATTATTAAATAAAATAAATGTAAAAATACATTTTAAAAATGTAAGTCCCCTGCGAGCAAGTGCGTCTTCACGCAAACACGTGACAGGTGCGCCTACGTACGAAAACAACGATTGTGCTACACATGTTGGGTATCGACATGCACACCAGAGAGAGAGCAATAATTCTAGGGCCAATATTTACATGTATCTCTGAACTGATGACCTGTAGGGCCTTTTAAAGCGTTGTCTATGGGGTATTGAATTTTGTTGCAGTTTTGTGGACGTACACAATTTTTAACCTGGGCATGTTGGGTATCTATTTACTTGTTGTAACCTCATCTTTTATATTTTAGAAAAAAAATAGGTTTTATATAGTGTTCTGGGGCACTAAACTTAAGTGCATTTTTCACAAAATTTTGGGTTTGATAATAAGTTGCGCTAATGTCGTGCAACATACAAATTTGCATCTGCCACCATTTTATTCTACAGGGTCTTGCTTTCAGAAAATATATAATGTTTGGGGGTTTTATGTAATTTTCAGGCCTAAAATGTGGATTATAACACGTAAACAAAAAATGAAAAAAAGGCCTTGGTCCTTAAGGGGTTAAGAAGTGAGCCATTTCTATTGTGGATGCAATGCCACAATTTGCCATATATCAGCAGCAGTGGGCTCCTGTAAGCAGATTCCCAGCGTCAGTCATTGCTGTCGTTCCTCAAATGGAAAAGCTTCAGATTTTTTTTAAAAAAGGGGGGGGATCTGCCCCATTCTGGATCTCAAGGTACTTAATGTCTTCATTGCAGTGTAAAATGTTTGCATGCCCCAATATTTGGCCTCCATGGATGTGTACTTGCAAGAATACAAAACACAAAAAATCCCCAACTTCACCTGCCAGCTAGCCTGCAAGCAAACAAATTGCCCTGTCAACAGTATGCGTTAAAATCAGAGGTTTTAGTTGCACAAACTTTTGGCCAAAAATATGTAGAAGCCACACAGCCGCGCCAAGGCACCTTTGCAAGGTGTGGTCCTAACTCTATGTATACGAGTCTCCAAGTGTGAGCATATTAATGCAGTCGATAAACTGCATGCAGGTGTACCTGGAGGTGTCCAACTCCTCCTAATAAGGTGCTGGGACGCACTGGGGGCCCAGCAATCTAGAATGCACGCTGGGACCCCAGTGCGTCCCCATAACCAAAAATAGTCAAACTAGAAAAAATGGAACCTGCATGAATCTATAACCAGCCTGTTTGGCAGGGAGCACATTGGGAAGGCTTACAACAATACAAAACACAAAAAATCCCCAGCTTCACCTGCACTGGGGTCCCAGCGTGCATTCTAGATTGCTGGGCCCCCAGTGCGTAACAGCACCTTATTAGGAGGAGTTGGCTACCTCCAGGTACACCTGCATGCAATTTATCGACTGCATTAATATGCTCACACTGGGAGACTCGTATACATAGAGTTAGGACCACGCCTTGGCGCGGCTGTGTGGCTTCTACATATTTTTGGCCAAAAGTTTATGCAACTAAAACCTCTGATTTTAACACATACTGTTGACAGGGCAATTTGTTTGGTTGCAGGCTAGCTGGCAGGTGAAGCTGGGGATTTTTTGTGTTTTGTATTGTTGTAAGCCTTCCCAATGTGCTCCCTGCCAAACAGGCTGGTTATAGATTCATGCAGGTACCATTTTTTCTATGTGTACTTGCAAGACCCCAGCTTTACAGCACATCAACACTTCCTGCATTTTGCTGTGAACAGACTACCAGTTCATTGGTCTGGCTTCCTTTTGGTCTGTGTTCTGCACCCCAAGTGTTCATTAAGGGACATATTTCAGCTCTCATAATTTTGTTCTGAAGACTGATTGCTTCATCAAGGCTGTTGTACAAGGTGTAGCTCACATAGTTCCCCCTATATAGCCTTCAATGCATCCATAGGAACTCAACCTGGTTCTAGTGCCCCTTCAGACCACATTTTGAACCAGAGATATCCCTTAGTCTTCTTTAACTCATAAAGGCATGCAGACAGGTCACTTTTCAAGCCTACAGGCTTAAGGATAAGGTTCCACCTTTTCCAGCCAAGGCAGCTTTTACAAGATTTTTATGTCAAACCCTAAGAAAAAAGGAGCAGTCCCACAGGCCTCTTCGACTCAAAATTTTCTAGTAGCTCCAGGGTAGACTGCAGCATTCCTCTCAGACCCTACAGTCCAGGAGCTGTCCATTTTTTCATAAGAGCTCTTGGCCTGGTGATAACCTCCTTCAAAGCTGTCCCATTTGCCAAATTCCACGCCAGACCATTGCACCTCAACATTCTTGCTGTGTAGGACAGGAAGGTATAGTCACTGGACCTACCAATGCGCCTGACACCCAGTACCAGGATGTCTCTGGCCTGGTGGCTCACCAAGCTAGCCCTGAAATAGGGAATATATTTTCGTCCACTATACTAGATATCGCTTAGTCTTCTTTAACTCATAAAGGCAGACAGGCAGGTCATTTTTCAAGCCCACTGGCTTAAGGATAAGGTTCTAACTTTTCCAGTCAAGGTGGCCTCTACAAAATTTCTTACAAAAGTGCTTTCTAGACGTTTCAGCAAGGTTCTGTTTTCAATATTTGCAGCACCACCACATGGTCACACCTTCTTTAAAGGAGAACTATGAGGTGAGTGCTCTCTGCCGTGACAGGGGAGGGGCTGTATTCCCCCCTCTCCGCTCCGATCCGCCAGCGCTGACTGGCGGAACGGATGGGGGAGGGGGCGGGTACAGCTGACTCTGCCTCTAGATAGGCAGAGCCAGCTGTCAGTGATGCAGCTGGGTGGATCCCGGCATAATTGTCGGAATCCGCTTCAGCTGCGGCGTCTCAGTATACCGCGAGCAACTGCTCGTGTTATACTGCGGCGTCTCAGTATACCGCGAGCTGCAGCTCACGGTATACTGAGCCTAGGGTGACGGGAGACCGCTAGTTTGTGTCCTCCCGTTACCCTAAGGAGAACTATGGGAAAAGCCTTAACCCCATAGTTCTCCTTTAAGTTTTACAAGGTGGACATTCAGTCATCTATGGATACAAGCTTTTGACGTAAGGTCCTCTTTAGACTGCAGTTAACCTCCAGTGTTTTTTTACTAGTTTTTTTCTTGGACTGCTAGCAATGTTGCTGCATTGCCTTCCCCTCAGTTGGACTGCTTTGAGACATTTCAGTGTTCCTAATTCTACTGATCCTGTGTCCTTTGATGATTAAGAAAACGGAAACGTGCTAATCATACAATCCTTTTTTTTTTTTTAGTTCCTCAACGAACACAGGTCCAGACTGTCTGTATTTATGATCTAATATTGTTTTGTTTTTTTTAAAATGAAGCATCATAACCCAATTTTCCTGCTTCGACTGATCCTGTGTGACTTAATGAACTCCAAGAAAAGGATTTTACTATGAGTACAAAATCCTGTAATTTTTTGGGTGACAAAGTTGATTTAATAAACACATGGCTCTTCCTGGTTAATTCACTTGGTGACACACAACTGTGGAAGTAAGGGGACCAACTGAACGATTTAGCCATTTACTTTGCACCAGTGAATTTCCAGCCCCGCAAAACAAATTGCAGTGATACATTTGGCAGATCATGTGAATACAGAGATTTACTTATCAGTAATGAATACTTTTTGCTATTCCTCTGTTTTTAACATTACCACAACACAAAATGAAACAGGAATTTCATTTTAGAACATGAAAATAACACATTAACATAGAATATTGTAGATGTAACATTAGTAACAGACCGTGTCCTATATTTAAAAGCACAACGCATGAAAACCCAGCATATTGTCCCCTTAAATGTAATAACGGCTAGTCATTATCACATCATTATTGGAATATTAACTTTTATGCTCTAAACCATAAATGTGTTAAAATATATGAAGAAATATTAAAGTGGGCAAAAAGATCTGTTGGTACTTGCATGGAAATAAAAAATTTAATTTCACAAATATGAAATGTGTTATATGTCATTAGAGGTCATTGTTAGTAATTAAAAAGTGTAAGTTAAAAGCAATACTGGGAATAAGGCAGAGCCAAAATAGGGATGTAAACACTAAACTAAAATATTTAAAAAACTGTTGAAAATGTACTTGTGCTGCCAATAATAATATATAAATAATTGTATTTATATTTTCTTAGATTATAGAAATGCACACCTATAAATAATAATTATAGCTTTTAAAGCTCACGTCCTATTTACTTTTGCCAGTGGATGATGGATAGATTTCCATATATTCAAAAACACTGCATATTTAAAAAAAAAAAAAATTTTAATAAAGATTTTACAGAATCTTTTTAGCACCATCAGTTGGCGGAGAGGCCTTTCCCTCTGAAAGGAAACACACACACAGGGTTATTCACTTATTCGAGTGAATAACCGAGCAGAAGTGAAGTGAGCCGAACGCTGCCGGCTATTCACTTCTGACTTGTACGGCTGATTTCAGCCGTACATCGGCTGCCTTTCTGATGCCTTTCAAACTCCCATCGCATAATGAAGCATCTGACAGATGCCGACAAAAGAAAAACAATTGGGTGGAGCTAGCAGTGACAGCTAGCTCTGCCCAACTGTTTCCTATTGGTCCGCACCTGCCAGAGTCTTCTAGCAGGTCCCTGCCAATGAATAACAACTGGGCGGAGTCGGCCGTTAGATCACGACTGGCTTCGCATAGCTGTCACTTGCGTGGAGATTGGTCGGCCGCGGACAACCATTCTCTATTGTGAATAGCCCATGCAGCAGCCCTTCGGTTCGACTGAACCGAAGGGCAGAGGCGGCTGAACAGAACTGAAGGATCAGCCGAAGATACGGCTGGATCCTTTGGCTCTTTATTTATTTAGCCAATAACACCCTTAGTATTCTACTTTATGTTGTTGCACACAAAATCATGCCCCTGATCAGCCGTCTTTCTCTCCCTCCCTGCACCAGTCACTATCAGATTCAGCTGCTACACACCTCCCTCCATCTCACTGATCTTCACCATTAGGTACATCTGCAAAACTCCATCCCTCAACCAAGATGAATTCAAATGACCAGACCATTCAGATTTTGCTGTTAACATACTGTATATGTCAAATGCAATTATGATTTGTAGACTGGGCACAGGGATCATGAGTTTGGATCTTTTGATGCATGGAAACCTATGGTGTGAAATCATATTGTCACAATACTTTATAATTTTGACAAATAAATAGTGGGTAGCCTTTGGGATTTTGATAAATGGTTTTAGAGCAGTTCATAAATTGCCTGCATCTTGCTCTTCATTGTTAGTAGTTGCAGCATGTATTTGGAATCCTATTATTTAATGAGCAGATATACTGTATAATTTGCTACCTGACTGACTGATTACATGGATGTGGAAATGTAAGCAGTCTCTGGCAAACACTTGTACAATGTTTTCCTGAAACATGGCAGCAGTAACAGTGAGCTGAATTTAAGAACAGCTGCTTTGCTACTAAAAAACCTAAAAAAACTTTCTGATCTAAAACATGTATCAAATGATCAATATTTCACAAATGATTCCCAAAGAACAGCTCTCCATTTAGGGCACAACGTTTAACCACTTACAATAAGCGTTGTGAGTGTAGGGGTGCATTTTTATCAAACTGTATAGCTGTTTTCATGGAGTTTGAAGATTTTGCTGTGCTTTTTCACAGGGATGCCTGTATCACAAAATTGACTACTCTACTTGAATGTCCCCTGACCCTAATAATAAAGTTATATCTAAACTATTTTAATTGGTGTGGTGCCGGTGTGCAGACCCTTTGGATTGATGAAGCTGCCCACCCGTTAGCCAGATCACACATATTCTCATCACATATTGTATGAGAAATACTAAGAGAGTAACCACATGGGCCCAAACATTGCTTTGCACGTGTCCTAATATCTGTATTACAAAATTGGCTGCATAGAATTGCAATCAATTTGTGAGATAAAACAATTTGCATACAGTTATTACACTGTAAACTGTATTTTGGCTTTAAGGTTAGTTTGAAATTAGCCTGTAGTGCCATCTCTTTTTGAAATCATTCTGTTTGATTTACAGTATACAAACGGTAGACATGTCAGTCTTAGTAATTTTAAATATTCTGCATGTGTGTTATTAACAGGTGCATTTTTTCATTGGGATAACACTTAACTGAAGTTTTTTTTTACTTATGTGAAAAAGTAACACTTAGGTGTTACATTTACTTTGGATGATCATTAGGGACAACCTGGTGAAAATCTAAGCATTGCCCCTGTAGCCCTGTTGTTTCTCTCTTCAGGCTACAAAATACAGTGCACCTGTTTGGTAGAATGAAGGTTGACTCTCTGCAAGGTGGGAGCATGTGTAGTTGGGACCCCTAATTGAGCTATACCTCATCCCTAGACAGAGTACTCTGCTTTATTTCTTGCAGTAACTGCATTTCAGTCTATGGATGTCTTTTATAAGTTTTTTTAAGAAACAATAGCAAAAACAGAGGTGGCTGGAATAACCACACGGTAGCATATCTTCTCAAAGCTGACAGTCCTTGGATGGAGCTCAGACCTCCCCTGTGTACAAGAACAGTTTTTTCAGAATTATGTAGCACATGGTAGCCCCAGAGGGTCATAGCCCTTAAGATTTAATTCTCTAGCCCCGGACTCCAAACTCAGGCATCAGCCTGTAGGTAAAAGACACCTCCAGAAGTCTGCTAAGGATGAATGTTAAAGCTAGGTCCAACCCACTAAAGAAAAGCTCATCAGTAATTAGCTAGTTAACAAACATGCAAGGCCATCCCATGTTGCATCCCCTAAGCACACTAAAATGTGTGCACTACTACCAGAAAACAAGTGCAGATTAAGCAGGCTTTAAAGTTCACATTCCTACACTCTGGCCCAGCACTGCTCTTTTGACATCCCTACAACCATACACTTATCCTGTTGTACAGGGATATATGCAGAAAACAGAGCCTGGAATAATAAGCAGTCTTGCTTATCAGCTGAGCTTAGTGCATGCCATGGCATTGCTGGGCTATAAATCCTTCTGCCAATTTTCTAGATAGTAGGGAATAGGTGATAGAGGTCAAGCTTTCTACACTAACCAAAAGATAAATCTTTTTGGATTAAAAAGTTAGTTTTACTGGACCTCCCTCCCTCACATTGCCACCCAGAAAAGTCTTCATAGCTTGAAGGCAACTCTTGGTTACTCTAATTCTATACTACAAGACTGTCATAATTGGTCTGTTTGATTAGTATGGCCACAAAAAAGAATGCTTCCCCCTCATAAAAACACTAATACTTGCTGAAGAAGCCCAGAGCTTTTCCATACTTCATGGGCCCAGAGAAGGTATCGGAAATCTGGGGGGAGGAAGCTTAAAAGTAGGTAAAAGCTTAAAAGCTTACAGGTAACAAGAGAAAAAGCCTTGATGCTTTTGGCACAGTGCTTATGAATAATTACTCGTAAGGGATCAATGTGATTTCTCTTGATACCTGTTAACCTCCAATTTGATGTATTAAAGTCATTGGCTCTCATAATTACCCTGTAGCAATCCTTCAAAATGATGGTGACAAATTGAGAGCTGCAGCTGCCAATAGTGGTACTTTTTTTTAACCCTCCAGAGATTGTTCACAGAAATTATATAACCAAACAAAGGGTATGAGGGGTGTGCTGAGGGGAGTTGAATTGTTTTATGACCTTCCAGCCAGGTTTACTATATGCATACAAATTTCCAGATGACGTTTTACAGTCCAACAACCAACGTATTATTACAGAGACTAAACATTATATAAACCAGATTCACACATTGCCTAGGAAATAAAATGAGGCCAATCTATCTTCTGGACATCACAGCATAAGCATGTTTGGTACCTACTTGACAGTTACTTTCTTATACATCTGGGTAGATACTTGTTGTGAATGTAGCATTATTATATCAGGATTTATGGAATTTGAATAGATGTCGGTTCTGGCAGGCAAAAAACACCAGACCAGGATGTGTATTGCTTTAAACCATTCAAGCAATGGTTTAACAACTATATTAGGATAGGGCTTCATTAAAGGTCTCTGGTTTTCCAGGCACTGGCTTAACGCTGTTTACATTAGCCTATTAGCCATTTAAAACAGTGTTTGTGAACAGACTGTGCAGATCCGGGTAAACATGATTTATGACACAGCTAGCAATTTTACAATGGTTTTTTAATGGTATTAATGATGATGGCCTGCTTTGTGCCTGAAGCTGACTAGTAATTTTGGAAGAAAAGAGAATGGAGCTGTGTTACATATGAATCTTCATTTCTTCATACTTAGTTTAAGGTTCATCAGATTTAATTATCTTCACACTAGGCTCTTTTTTCACATGTATTCTGTTCTAATGTAAACTGGCTTGCTATTCTTTATAAATGTCTTAAAAGCATATTTCCCACAAACCTGACTTAGTCAGAGAAATTACTTATCTTCCCCCTCTCTCCCTGCTCCAAAAAATAGAGAGATTAATTTACAAATAGACAGTCCGAAAGCAAATAGCTACTGCTGCACTTTTCTTTTTAAAACCCATAATGCCTTTTGATTATTGTATTGCGTACACATTGAATTAAAATGCCTAAAAGTACCATAAAGATTTTATAGACTGCAAATAGTTTAAAAAATACATAAAACCTTAGCTTAAAACTTTTTAAAGTTTTCAGCAAAGCTGCTTGTTGTCACCAGCCTTAGAGCGCTCTATATTTTCCAGTGCCTTCACAATAATTGATTCTCTATAAGGTTAGTGTAGAATTTACAGGCTACTGACATAAGTCATGTAGAAAAAAAGGCTTAGCCTTTTGCGGTTATGCTGAGAATGGGGTATGATTTCTTATTGGATTTTGAGAGCTGTCCAGGACCTCAGACAGCAGTGAACATCTGCCCCAAAACCAAGCAATGAATATTCTACCAATTACAGAAATTCATTTTTTTTGTGGGGTTTCTCTACATGGACACATAATATGGTATGTGATTTGGCATGATCTTTTAGTATGTATTTTATGTGAATATGTAGCATAGGGCCAAATGAGTTACAGACATTTCCTCTAGAACTCACTCAACATGGTTGGTCTTTGTGGCGTTTCTTTACTGCCAGATGAACAATGTTTAGTTTTCCCTTTGCCAAAATGTATCTGTTCATATTTTAAATCTTAACAGAACTAGACCACATAGAAAACCCACACTTCATCAGCTCTGAGTCTGGCAGTCAAATCAAGCCTCATGTAAGCTATAGAGCATTGTATAACTGATCTATAACTATTAAACAGCTTTAACAATACAGTCCTCCAGATAACAATATACAATTTTCTTTTACTATTAACGTTTGGCAACACCATAAAGGGTTTGTGCACTCTACAATAAACTTTTCAAACTAACGTGGTCAACAAAGTATTCTATCATACATACCCTTTTTCCAATTATTAGGAAATAGGGTTTTCTAAAATGAGGAATGGTTTATTAGTGTCAACACTGCTGTAATTTTTTTTTCTGGTGGATAAATTTGCAGTATAAAATATTTGCCTACAGCTTTATTCTGATAAATACAGCTAGGATTCATTTCCAAGTTACTTGTACTTCAGATGTGACAATTAAATGAAGAAGGCATTTATGTTATAACACTTTAATAAATGTTGGCAATGGATGCTAGTGGCTATTTAAAGGAAACAAGAAATACTTCTAACATTTGATGGAGTTCTCCCACATCATTGTAAATTATGGCCTTAAATCTAATGGTTGTAAAGCTATAGCAGTGTCCCTTGTATCATAGCTGACGATTTTATACTCTTTGTGATAGGGCCATAAAAAGCGAATTTCTTGCCAAAAATTCTTACTATTTTCTTAACAGGAAAGGACCCGACACAAGTCTCCCCCAGACTAGGCCAATTGCACAATGTGGCTTATGCGTCATGAAAGGTTTGTTTCCTTTTTTCCACAGAAAAATGAATAACTAGGGGTCTATTTATAAACATTTCATAGAGCTAAATGCCCTGTGAATCACTTTGAACATCCGTTCTGTGTGAATGGAGGTAAAAACAAAGTTCTTAGTATATTTTCTTTTCAAGTCAAATGTAATGTAACGCAATACCCGACTAGGACCACTAGATTGAGTTAAGGAGCATAGGAAACAAATACTTATTTCCTGTCCTCCTCAGCTCTATCTAGTGACCATAATGCAGTAACTAAAAACATTTGTTTTTGCCTCTAATTCACACAGAACAAACGTGCCCAGAGATTTACAGGGTTAATGGCTGTACTAATTGTTTATAAACAGATCCTATAGGGTTTGTTCACACAGATCATTTCTATAAATGTTTACAAAACAGGAAAATCCTTGCTGCTGCAAGGGAGCGCGATCTTGCGTACTCCAGACAGGAGACACTTGCAAATCCCAAACCTTTCCCTGGCACAAAGACATGCAATCAATTTCCCAGGTCTTGTAGTTCTCTTCTCCATCACAGGTTTATTGTATCAACTGGATTCATGGATTTACAGGTAACAAGAGAAAAAGCCTTGATGCTTTTGGCACAGTGCTTATGAATAATTACTCATAAAGGATCAAGGTGATTTCTCTTGATAACTGTTAACCGGTGCATCTGATTTATACAATAAACCAATGGTTCAGCCTAGCACAGTGCTTGAAAAGCTTTGTGTGCAGTGCTAGGAAGCGCTTATTATAAGTGAATATGTGTTTAATCCTTAACGACCTTCCTGGATCTGACCGGCCGTTTAAAAATGTCCTGTTAGCCATGCCCACAGCGCTGCACAGTGCGCGCAAGCGGTAAACTGCCAAAATTTTAAAACAGGCAGCGATGCCTGTTTACATGCAAGTGATCCGCTGGCTATAGAGCCGGCGGATCGCTTGTGTAACATGCCGTTCTGTGCGCCCCCCCCTCCTGCTGGTCCGAGCTCCGCTGTGCCCAGTGCGAGCCTGGGACCAGCATGGTGCATGGTGGCTCTGTGACCAGCATGGTGGCTCTGTGACAGGGGATCAGAGGGAGATTGGTACATGATCTCCCTCCGTTCCCCTCTCCGGTGTCAGAATGCGGAAGTGATGTATATTACATCACTTCCGCATTCCGGTGTCACTCTCCAGCTTCAGAAGCTGGAGAGAAGCTGATGAAGCAGATCTCTGCTTCATCAGTTTCTTTGGGGGTCCCTAGGTGACATTAGGGGTCTTAGTCCCCTATGTGATAGCAATTAAGTTAAGTGTGACCCCTGATGTCTCCATAAAGAGGACCTGTCACATCCTCTTTGCTATCACATTGACGAAAATGACGATTGTGCCTATTACGTCGCACATGTTACATATCTTCACGAACGTCACATTGAGAACAATAATTTTAGGGCCATCAATCACTGATAACACTAAACTGATGAGCGGTAAAAGCTTTTAAAGCATCGCCCATGGCCAATTTTGGGTATGGTCGTGTTCACGCAATTTTAAAGCTTGACATGTTTGGTGTCTATTTACCCGACGTGACCCCGTCTTTTATATTTCACAAAAAAATGGGTAATAATAATTGTATTATAACATAATGTTAAAAAAAAACTTTTTTAAAAAAAATGTCAGTCATTTTTCCTTAGTATAGTAAAAAATAAAAAAAAACCCCAGTGGTGATTAAATACCACCAAAGGAAAGTTCTATGTGTTCCCCAAAAATGTTATAAAATGTATTTTATTGCAGCGTTGCATGACGGAATAAATGTCAGTCAAAGTACCACAGCTCTGAATACTGAAAAATGGCCTGGGCAGGAAGGGGGTGTAAACTCCTGATCTTCAAGTGGTTAAAGTGTATTTCCACTTTTGCAGTCAAATTTGAGAAAACCCCTCTATATGTTCATTATATGTTCCTATTCACACAGCATACTGAAACATAACTTAAAAAAAAAAAAAAAAATCTTACCTTTTTAGATGTTTTGTTAAATAAGGCACGATGGCTGATTCCAGGTTTTTCTCAGCCCTTTCACAGTGGTCTATTCTAATGGAAAGGCTTGGGACTGAAATTTGAGGATTGTGTTTATCTGATATAAGAACCATTAACATAAAAAGGG
This sequence comes from Nanorana parkeri, assembly GCF_000935625.1. NCBI lineage: Eukaryota > Metazoa > Chordata > Amphibia > Anura > Dicroglossidae > Nanorana > Nanorana parkeri. Next base: position 862,608 of record NW_017306652.1, on the reverse strand, counting down.
ACAAGCCACCTCAGAACCCCCACCCCTCACAGCCCCTTCTAACATTTCACAGAAGTAGAAGCAAGAAGAAATTTTAGCCTTAAACCCTAACCCAAGTAAAAACAATTTAAACTGTATTTGTTTTTAGCTTATGCTATGTGAATGGGAACATGTAAAAATAGGTGTTATTCCAATTTGCCTGCGAAAGTGGAAATACACTTTAAAGTACATAATTATTAAGTTATTATATGTAACAATGAACAGTCTGTGAGTTTGAAAGTGTTTTGTTGTATCTTTTTGACACAAGCAAAAAAAATTCCTTTTGATCCTGGCAGAAATCTTGTGAGCTGATAATTTACTGCACTTTCACTGTTATCAGTTAGCATTGTTCTCAGCTCTCTCTACAGGCTACAGAACACCTCTCCTTATATTATGTAGAAGAGAGGAGGGGAAGTGTTCTGTAGTCTTGCATTACAGGGCGTGAGTATTGTCACCAGGGCTGCCTTCAGAAATTTTAGGGGCCCCTTACACAGCTTTAGTCCTTGCCCCCCCCCTCCACACTGAGACAGTCACATCAGTCCCGGCACAGAGGAGCTTACACTCTAATGTCCCCCCACAGTCACATCAGTCTCTGTACAGAGGAGCTTACACTCTAATGTCCCCCCACAGTCACATACTATTATTATAATACATTTATATAGCTCTGACATATACTGCAGTGCTGTACAGAGAACACTGAGCCAGTCACATCATTCCCTGTACAGAGGAGCTTAACTCTAATGCAGAAGGTCACTGCTTGTAGGGGGACTACAAATCCCAGCAATACATTTATAGGGCAATGAAGAACAGTATATGAATTGGACTATGGGCTTCGTAACGCGCCAGACTCTGGGCTTCGTAGCGCGCCAGATCTTAGTAGCGCGCCGGACTCTGGGCTTAGTAGCGCGCCGGACTCTGGGCTTAGTAGCGTGCCGGACTCTGGGCTTAGTAGCGCGCTGGACACAGGACCCACCTGAGACCCCACACAGCCCACGTGAAAGTGACCCTGCAGAGCACACCATACATGCTGCACAGCCCATCTGAGACTCTCTCTGAGACTCCCACCTGAGACCCCGGGCTCTGCAGGGGTCTCAGGTGGGCTGGTTGGGGCTGCATCTCCCTCCCAGCTCTTCTTACCTGCTCCTGCTGCTGGTGCCTGACCGCCTTTTTCCTGCCGGACTTGCCAGAAGTGACGTGATGCCCCGCTACCTCTGGGCTCTTGTCTGCGCCGCTGTCAGACTAGGATAGTGATGGCGAATGTTTTTTAACCCTAGTGCCCAAACTGCGACGTAAAATCAATTTATTTATCTCAAAGTGCCAAAACTAAAAATAACTTTAGTATTGCGTTGCAGTTCGGGCACTGGGGTTTAAAAAATGTTCAGCATCACTGCCTTAGACAAAATAAGGAAACACACATATATTCAAATATTTATACAAGTTTTGTCCGATGATCGCAAGGTGTATGGGCACCTTTAGGGAGTGGAGCCAAACAAAACACCTGGTACTATTTGCACTTTAGAGCTCCTTTGTCCTTTACATAATATGTGACTGCACCAGAATGTACCTGCTAAAAACTTCTGCCTGTAATTTAGAAGTAAGCAAAGGTTTACCTAACCCTCTGCGTGGGTAAGGTCACAAGTCCTCAAGTTCTATATTGCTTTATATTATCACACTGAGTCTGGCTACATTACTCACTTTAAATACTCTTTTTTATGTTACAGTTGCTGATAATATAGAAAGTTAAAAAAATATATAATGTAAAATATCTCAGTTTTCTGACCATTAAACATATGTAAATGCTATTTATACTCTTTTAAAAAATAGTAACTTTCTGTAGGTTTAGATTTACTGGCCCTTTAACTTAAATTACATTTCTAGGTGGACAGGTGAAATCTGGCCTTAACATGTCTTATGGTGATCATTCAACTGTACGTGAAAATTAGCCTGTCAAGGGTTGAGTAATAATTTCCTTGTCTAAGAAAAACTGTACCTTTCTAATTGCAGCACCTCATGTGAGCTGAATGCTCTTAACAACTACAAAAAGTTAAAACTACCCATTACATATTAAGTAGTTATAAGTGTAGTGTTTATGACTCCTATGAAATTGTAAAAATAAAGAGAAAGCCACATGCTCAATAACTTACAGACACAGTTGCTAGTTATAGTCGCCCTGGTTATCTCTGTAGTGGGTAGATTGTATTTTTTTAACCAAAGTTTTATTGGACAGAAAAGTCTCACATTCCAGACCAAAGGGACCTGACACCTAGTTTGCAATGGGAAGTTTTACTGTGTATATGATCCAGGCTGAAAATGGACTACCATATTCTGATTCAGGAAAGGTTTTTCCTTCTTGTGACCTACGTAGCCTAAAAGTTTCTGGGAATGTTCTTAGCCTTTCATTTTAATCAAATCAAGGGTAGCCTCTGATGCTGATTCTTTAATGCCAGTTATCGTGCCTTCATGTCTGGGACTCTCCTAGGACTCATTTGCCAGTTTTCTGTGTATTGTCTTACATTAAGCATTTAAATATCTTTTCTGTTTACCGCTATTCAAAGATATTAAAGCAAAATAATACCCATGTGGTCTTGTCTATGAATGTTTTGTTAATTACCTACTGGAAACAAAAGCGTAGTAAATGCTAAGAATGATTGGACAGCAAGTGCTACTGCTCTGTATTCCTGTGAAAGGAAACAAATAGGATCTGTATGGGGCCACTGTGATAGCTGCTGGGCCACAGTATATAAGAGGGCTGAGTAAACTGATCCACTAAGCTAACAAGGTGGCAAAATGTCAAATGTCTTTTTGATTTGCCTAAATATTTTCATGCAGATGTGCCTAAAGAGCTGAGAATCATACAGTTCACAGATCATGATTACCTGAATCATTATTTGCATAATTGTCCACAGGTCAGACAGATCTGCATGCAGATATTTGAATCAGAATTTTGAGAATCACTCAAAATGTATCCCATTATTGCAAGTAGGTAGAGTGGACCCACTTTTTCATGTCAGTGTATGCATGCAAAGCAATATACAGTATAAGTGTAAAACATACCAGGTATTTATTACACCTCAAAAAGTGCACAGTACTAAATGACAATGCGGGGATGACAATGCGTTCTTCTTTCATTTTCTTACCTAGAAGGTATCATCCTACCGCTTAATTCATAGACTAAGAGTCCCAGAGATGACACGATATTGTTAATTCTGATGCCTGTGCAGTAACTGTTATGTTTCTGCATGTGCATGGAAATGTCCCGATGTTCAGGTCCCTATGCTGCTGCCTCTCAACCACTGACCAGCCAGTGTAAAATTTGAACACACTCACACAACTCAATCCCTCTGTTGACTCTAATCCTAGAGAAAACATGTCCTCCTCCCTGCAGCAGACAATCTAGTATGTTTATTTCAGGAATACCTTAGGAGACTATAGAGTTGATTTACTAAAGGCAAATAGGCTGCTCACTCTGCAAGGAAATTTGCACATTGCAGAGGAAGTTTCCCTTAGCTTGGTGAATGTGGGGAAATTTCACTTTGTAAAGAACACCAAATCATGTGCAAGGAAAACTTTTAAAAACCCCCCAGTATTTTTGCTTTCAAATGATAGGATAATGGAAGTCTGCAGAACTTCATCCTCATTCACAAAGCAAAGGGAAACTTCCCCTTCAAAGTGTAAATTTCCTTGCTAAGTATATGCCTTTAGTAAATCAACCCTTGTGCCTAGATGCAAACTGATTTGGAATTCATTATGTAGTTTTGGAAAGTTGTAAAAAGGACTTACAACTGGTTTCCTGCCCAATACACTGCACTTGCAGACATGCACATCCCCTTCAGCACCTATAGGCTCTCCTTCTCTATCCACTCATTGGATCCCTAAGTACATCTGTGTCTAACCTTTTTTCCTTGTCCTCTTCTATTCCTGCTCTCTTCTTTTACTTTCCCAAAGTTCAGTTTTCTCACACCTTCTCATTCCTCCAGATTTTAAAGCTGTCCACTCCCCCTGACACTCTGCCTGTTCTCTTGCATGATGGCCTGCTGGCATTTAGATACTGATTCATGTCATTCACGCGCTCTTCTTATTAAGAACCTAAACCAGAAGCACTCATGCCTTACAATTGCAAGATCCCATTCTGTTTAATTTCCTCCAAGAATCATATTAAAAGCAACCGCCTCTTGGTCACTGATATGCAAGACTGAATTTGCTTGGCTCTGTCATTCAAAGCCCTGGTGGCTCACTCAGTGGAACAGCTGCCTTTTAACTGTCAGGTTTAATAACCAAGCATTTTATTTGTTAATTTCCCTCTGCCTCATTGAAAAAGAAATCTGAATTTGCTTGGAACGTTCAATCAGAGTCACAGAGGTTTATGCACAGAACTTTTGCCTCATAGCTGGCTGGCTCTGGGTTCAATCTGTCTTTGACCTGCACCATTCAAACAACTGTGAAATCTAGCTAAAAAATCCCAAGTCTTGTAACAGTAAAGAAACCATACAGCTTTGCCTCTGAAAGTCTTTATGCTGCCTAGTCTCCTCTAAAATACCACTATAGGCTTTAGGTTATGTGAAAGCTTGTACCTTCTTCCTTTTCATTAGAGAAGGAGAAAACAAAAAGCTGGGTACAGCTAGTGTTTAAAGTGACATTAAACCCTCAGATTTGTTAATAGACATGTGCGATTCGTTTCGTTCCGAATCGAAATTCGGATGAATTTTCGGAAATTCGGACATTCGGATGTATCCGAATTCCGAATTACAGACATAACGAATGCAAACGAATCCGAATTTCCATTTCCGAAATTCGGTAGCGGTAGTCCAAACGTTCGTTTCTTATTCGTTTCGTTCGTTGGAGCAAAGTGACATTAGACAAGGAGAAAAATATTTTTTCCCCCTCAAATGTCACGAACGAAACGAATAAGAAACGAACGTTCGACCTACCGCTACCGAATTTCGTCCGAATCCGAATTCCGAATCCGAATTGACTTTCACACCCGAATCCTGAAAAACGAAATAACACAAATCCGAATTTAAAACGAAACTAAACAAATTTTTTGGCAGTGCACATGTCTATTTGTTAACATAAAACAATACTGTAATGTGTGCCTTACTGTAATCCATGGTGGTTTCCCTTCTCTTAGCTGCTCTTCCTTTTAAATCTGTATCTCTTCTCATGCTCTGCAGAACTTCTGTTTTGCAGCAGACTGCCTTGTCTTTGGAATGGCTACATGGTGTCTGTGTGTAGGTCTGCAACCTGAGCCAGCACTACAGGAAGAGGCACTCAGCTGCAAAGGGAAGTTCTCCTCCAGCATGAGAAGACATGAGGATTTAAAAGGAAGAGCAGCAAAGAGAAGGGAAACTACCATGGATTACAGTTAAGGTACACATTACAGTATTGGTTTATGTTAAAAAATCTCAGGGTTTAATGTCACTTTAATGTTAATACATGGCAAGTGAAAAAGCCCTTATTACTCATAGTTCTCCTAGGGTCACGGGAGAACATAAACTAGCGTCCTCCTGTGACCAAAAGCTCAGTATCAATTACTTTTGGGGCCTCGCAGGGTCCCCGTCATCAGGCTCATGACGGGGACCCTCCGAGGCCCCAAAAGTACTTGCTATTGAAGGGCAGTGTTTGTGATTAAAATGGACATTTGATCTACTTGGTGTGCTGGTGACATCCTTACCATTTCATATGTTTTCACGGTGCCTCCGTGGTCACTGCGAGCACCCATTTATCTATATCATCTCCCAGGAGATCCGGTAAGGAGTGCACCAAGATATACACTTTTTTTCAAAAGCTCAGTATATCGCGAGCTACAGCTTGCGATATACTGAGACCGCCGCAGCCGGGACGGATCCCGACATTACTGTCGAGATCCACCCAGCTGCGTGAGTGACAGCTGGCTCTGCCTATCTAGAGGCAGAGCCAGCTGTAGTCGCCTCCTCCCCCGTCCGTTCCGCCAGTCAGCGCTGGAGGATTGGAGAGGGTAGGGGGGAATCCCTGCAGGGAGCCGTGAGTGACAGTCACGGCTCTCTGCAGGGAGATGATCGAGAAGTGAGCGAGCGACGGTATGTGTTCGCTCACTTCACGATCTATTGAGCTGACGTGTGACAGTTTGTCACACGTCGGCTCGAACTATGAGGTTGAGTGAAAATCACTCACCTGATAGTTCTCCTTTAAGTCATTGGTTGAGGCTTGCACCTTTTGTTATATTTAAGAATTGTTACAGAAAAATTTGATGACCTTTTTTCCAAAATCTTTTTTCTTTATTAATGTAAAGTATTTTCCAATGCAGAAACTATCACTATAATACAAGCAAACAGTTATATTTCAGCGATGTAAAGAGATTAATGAACCTTATATGTGGGAAGGAATCTAAGTTACTGAATCACAAAAGTCTAACTATGAATCATGAGGCTGATTTTATTAGCACCATTTGTCTTATGAGTGCATAATTAGTTATATTAATACCTGTTTCAGAGCTACAAATAGCTTGCTAGGTTCAGCTAATTTGGAACAAGCTTCTCTGGTCACACTTTTTGTAATATTACTGCTCTTACTAGTTTATGTAAGGAAAACAACACAATGTCACTTGCATATAAACTATGAGTACCCAATTATGCAAAAAGGTGAGAATGGAAAATTACTTGAAGGGAATGCTGATGGTTCTAAAAAGTTGCAATCCACTAGTGCCAACATGTATTCCTACCGTCTAAATAAAGGACACATTGAACCTGGTGTGCGGATGACTAGTATATTTTGAAAATAACTTGGTCACTTAACTGAAATATACTTGCTGGTTCAATGATTCACTGTAGTAAAGCAAGGATAAGGTCAAAGCCTTGGAGCTTGCACTTTGTACAATCCATGTTGCAAATGGTAACTTAATTAAACTGTATTGAATGTATAGCCAAACCTGTTTCTTTTTAGCTTTGTCTGTAATTCCTTTGAAGGATAACTTTTTAGTTCCTATTACAGAGATGAAACAGAAAATGAGAAATCTCTCAAAAGTAAAAGGATTTCCACTTTGAGACAGTTGCAACCAGAACGGGTGTCCCCATAGGATAATTTCCCCTCGACAATGTTGGCAAATTCAAGGCAATCAGATGTAATCCTTTATTTTATTGCAATATGTAGAACAACTTCCAACAGAAAGGAAACTTCCATTAAAAAATTGCATTTAATCAAAGTATGTTTGGCATTGGATACATTAGACAGAACAAAGCAAGCAGATAAATGTATTTGACACATTTTGTAATGGCACTATGGTGAATAATATACCTTCAGCTGCACAACCACACAGGGACATTCAGGATTACTTTTAGATAAATGACACTTGTGGTTTTGTATGTATCATCAAAATTCAGCTGCACAGCAATAGGCTTCTGAGAAGAGCCAAAGTCACAAAGGTGAGCTTTAACTGTAAATGCTCTGTAGCTTTCTATATGCTGGTTTTATAGCAAGGTCTCCTGCAACTGTCACAGTTTTTGGCCTTTTGCTACTCCCTTCTCAGGATTTTCTCCTGCACTGCCCCTAACAGACAGGTCTTTGACACTAGCATACACTGCTAAAAATGGCTGTCTGACACATATGTCCCCAGCCCTTTATAGGCAGCCTGATGGATGATGGTAAAAACTCTCCACCCAAAAAACTCAAGCTTTTAATGAGGTCAAAGTAGAAAAAAATCATATGGTGCCAGCAAGCAAAATACCAATGTTTTAGGGTCACGAAGGACCCCTTTCTCAAAGTGAAAACCTTGTCACCTTGAGAAAGGAGTCATTTGTGGCCCCCAAAACATTGGCATTATGTTTACTTCCACTATATGATTTTTCTACTTTTACCTCATTAAAAGCTTGAGGTTTCTTTGGTGAGTGCTGGCTTTCTTTGTATACAAGTTGCCATGGTATCACTGTTAGATGTGCACTGTGCTACTAAAGTGTGGAGGGCCTGGTGCTGGATGGATTTGTCTACTGCAATAAAAACATGATGGTGGGGTATATAAATAAAGGATTCAAGTTTGTTCACGTTGCAAAATGAATGAGGTTAGCTTAGTGAATGAGATAAAACTGGGTTCATTTGAATACTCAATATTGTGTAAGGAAAATGACTGAATGAGATCAGCACAGCTTTCCCTCATTTATTAGCTTAAGTGAACTGTCTGTATTACACACCCAATCTCTAAATCAACCCCCAAAGGCTCTATAATTTAGAATATAATTTGGTATTTTAAGCATATGATCGTTTTTGAGACCTTAAGAGTACAATATTATGATTGTTACTTAGATAACAATATCTTTATGTAGAGTCTTTTGTTATAAGTTTAATATGCTGAAATGTATAGCTTTCTGCAATCTGAATTATAGGCATTTGTTTGTGTATTTATGGTTGGAAACCTTGCACCCAACACTAAAATGTTAACAGTCTATGAAGAGGTACCAGCCTTGAAAAAGCATTTCTCAAATCCTGACTTTGCAATTAAACCTATGCATAGTCACCTGTCATAGCATATTCAGAACCAATAAATATAGGGCTGGTAATGATTAAAATTTTTGTATTCGATCGAAATTTTTTAAAATTGATTAAATCGATTAATTTCGATTAATTATAACGCACATACAGATTCAACTACATTGGCCTATACACACACAGCACAGCAATGACGTAATAAAATGAACTAGGATCACAGTAATCCAGCATGTTATTAATCTCATGTGCTCCAATCAATATGGCCGCCGCTTGAGTGGGGCAACTCAGAATAATAACGTGCTGGATTAGTGTGATCCTAGTTCATTTTATTACTTCATTGCTGTGCTGTATGTGTATAGGCCAATGCTTTGGCTGGCGCTCGTGCAGAAAGTTTCTTGGGCAAACTCACCGACCCAAGTGGCTCAGTCGGCCAACAATGGGGGGGAGGAGTCCGGTGACGTCACGGACATCGCCGTCACCGGACTCCTCCCCCTTCCCTTCGTTAGCCGACGGAGCCACTTGGGGAAGGGGGAGGAGTCCGGTGACGACGATGTCCGTGACGTCACCGGATCGCCGACGGGACTCCCGGAAGCTGGCGGAGAGGTGAGTGTTTTCATTAGCGATCAAAATAATTTTAATCGATCAAAAAGTTTAACGATTAATCGAGAAATTAATCTTTAATTTCCACAGCCCTAAATAAATATAACATAATTGGCAACTGGCCAGTAAGTGAAGAATGCCACCTAATTCCTGCTGTTATTATGACCATATCTAGATAGATATCAGTTAGTGGGGCACTTGTCTGCATCTTCACAAACAATTAGATATTATGAAGCTACATTGCTGGTTCTCCTAACTTCTGTCTCTGGTTTCAGCACCTAAACAGAATATTAACAGACAGAGAAGGTAAGCAAGATTTTCATGACATACTTTTGAACTGTTTAGCTTTAATGTTACAGGCACTTACTAAATAGCATTATTAGTTATCTGAAATCTGTCCTGAACCAGAAAAACATATAACAGTAAGTGACGGTTCCAAAAAGCACACTTTAAAAAAAAGGTCGAAAAATACTTTTAAATTACTTAAAAACTTCTCATCTTGACCTTTAAAAAAATTGCTGATTTTAGTTAAACCTACATAAAAAAAAAACATTAAAACCTGCATGGCTTTAAATCTGTAGAGCGGAGATAGAAATTGAAAAGTTTCTAAAGCCACAAAGTCACAAAGGTCATACAAATAGCAGTATAAAATGAGTAGTTTAGCACTTCACATCTATATAAATAGGCCCCTAAGTGTTATTAGACCAATAAGTTAGATAATTATGCTATGGCTTAAACCACCTTCAAAGTAGCATATTTTTTTGGAGTGCCAGCAGTTATGTTAACCTGAAAGACAGCAGATTGTTTTATTTCCTTTATTATTGATTGCAGTTGCTATAAGTGTGGGGGATTTGGAGGAGAAACAGAACAGTATAACACTTTCTTTTCCCGCCTAACTCATTGCAAAGATCAGCAACACCAGGCTATGGAGTCGTGTCTCATTAACAAAAAAAAAGCAAGCTGGAGAACAGCTGCAATTGTGGATTGCTCTGTAATTAGTGATATGACATTAACTCTTGAGAATGAAAAATGTAAAAAAATTGAAGTATTACAGTACATTAGGAAAAAACATACAGCTACAGCGTGGGCTGCACAATAACAAAGAAATTCCAAGCAACACACTTTCAGAATTTCCCTTTACGTTTTCATGAATATAATTTGTAGACTAATCTACATGAGTGATAAAGTTGTGTTTGCAGGAAATTCAGCGAACTCATGAAAAAATCAGCTAAGCCTGAATATAACTCCGAGCCCTATTGAAGACTATAGGAGCCAAATATTGGTAATTTTATCTGGCCTTTCTCAAGGCCAATTTGCAAGCTTTTGTTTAAAAAGATCATGGGTAGCAGAACACTGCCAAAGGGTACATGTATCAATGCAAAAAAAAATTTTAAATAACATTCAGCGAGGAGAAGGTATTTTAATGTGGCTTAAAGGGCAACATAGGTTGAACTCGATGGACTTGTGTCTTTTTTCAACCTGATTAACTATGTGACTATATAACATTAAAAAATACACAAATCCAATAAATAACATGCTTGGGGATGCCCTAAACTGTGAAGTTACACACCAATATGATGTACTCCATTAAAAGTGACATAAAAAATGATGACTACCATGGTTAAATGACAGATAACTGGCCTGTTTCTGTTTGTAGACAAAGTGGCTGGGGGAACTCTGGTGATGTCATTGACCAATGATGTCACCCAGCTTCTCCTGCGCTGTTGTTTACATTCCAGCAGAGCTGGGGACCTGTCATTAGTTTTACATAATGGGGGTAATACAGGACTTTTTCATGATCTCTTTTTTTTAAATCACTTTCTCAATTTGTTTTGTAAAGGAGTAACAAGGGGTTCTGTGGGCCGGATATCTGGGGATCCCTTTTTCTAAAGGGGGCTTTCAGATTCCATTAAGTCATTCCCCCCTGCACAGATGACCACATCTTCTTGAGGCATTGCATGTGGGGAAGATGCCTTTGTCCCCAGCTGGGTGCCTTGCAACTTGCTCTCCAAGAGTTAAGAGTATATGCCTGGTACGGTTCAGGTGGGGAAAAGTACACATTTGCTGCCTCCCCTGTTTCCTGGCCAGCCAGGTTGCATGCCTGGATAAGGGTCTGTATGGATTTGGGGAGGAACCCCAATGCAGTTTTTTTCATTGGGACATCACACATATTTTGTGAATAATGTGTACTGTCCCTTTAAGAAAAAAATGCATAGAGACTACCTCAAAATCCCTACTAGATCCTTCTCTGGGAATGCAACCTGGCTGGTAGGAAATGGATGGGTGAAAGGAATGTGCCTCACTTACTGAATCATATATACTCACCTGATCCTCAGTCCCTCTTGGCTGCTAGACTGATCACTACAGCCTCTTATCCCTTGGGCTCCGATGGTCTAAGGACCCCTGATGTCATCACATCAAATGCAGCTGCATTAGGCGTGACAACGCCAGAGAAGCATTCCACCACCAGAGCAGAGTGGGAGAGAGGTGAGTGCTCACCACGGCAGGGCTGAGGATCAAGTGAGTATATTTTGTTTATTTTAGCCCCTAGACCAAAACAAGTTAGCCCCACGGCAAGGGTTCATTTAAACATTTCCTGGAGTTCTTCTTTAAGAAAAAGTTATTAAAGTGAGAGAGTGTATTTTAGAAAAATATGTATAAAGTATATATTTTTTGGTGGCAATAATAATTTTGCTTCCTAAAAATATTGAACTTCAAGCAGTGTTGTTGCAGATGCAAGCTAAAAATAATCCAAAAATTAAACAACTAACATTGTAGTCGAAGCTACGGCCAGATCCTTCGGCAGCTTTGTGAATAGACCCCTATGTATTGCACATTAATTCACATAGAACAGTCTCCTATGCTAAGTATGACAGAAATGTATTATCCATCTTGTAATGCCGTCTGAAATTTTGACAAAGAAAAATTTGTTGTATAAACATGACATCATAAAGATGAGTGTAATCTTATTCTACACTGGTAAGGTTCCTTTGACCTCATTTATCACAACACTGGTGCTCACAGTCACCTTTGTGCCTGCAGAGCTGAACAGATGAGTTTGTCTGTGGCTGGTACAGCTATAGTCCATCCAAGTGATGGCCAGTCAGACTCTAGGTGCAGAGAGGTGAAACTTCCACTACCCAGAGGCAAAAGTGATAGTGGGATAATTTAGCAGGTGTGAGAGCAAAGACTTCCAGCTATTGATTTACAAGCTGTGTTTGGTTCCCCTCACCAGTAGATTATTGAATGTGCCTTGGTTTCTTGGTGTTTCATCTATTAACCATTTTGCGACCAATGTTTGTTGAAGCGTAGACGGCAAGACCTAGTTTAGGAGCATTGATAGAAGATAGTCATGTACTGAACACCTGGGATTTCTGGTCTTACCAGTATCCCTTAGGCGCTACAGACACACCAGAAGTAATTGTCACAGATACACAAGACCTGCTGTATTCTTGTCCTGTGCACGTGTGACTCTAACCACACACACATACATATCAGTGGACTTATCAATGCACAAATGCACCAACTAATCTCCAAAAAAATTATATAAAAATGTACTGATTTAAGTCAAGCTGGTTAGTATGGTGTAGAACTGTTTCCTAATCTTCAGGGCACATGTGATCTTTGGAAGGATTTTTTTCAGTGACTTACCTCAACAACTGTTTGGAGTGCCTATTTAAGTGTACAGAGTTGGAGGTGGGGGGGCTTGAGGAGAACTTTGCATTTCCAACATAAGTCTCATAAGAACATTTTCTCTATATATTTTATTTACTTTAAAGTATTGGAATCTTTTTTGTTTATAAAACTGCAAATTCCAATATTCTAATCTATCCTGGACTGCCTACACTTCCCTTCTCAATACTAGGTACCATAATCTCAGAATTTTCTTGCGGTGCCACCTGTGTAAGAGTGCAGATTATCCATTGAAATGTAATACCTGCTGAAACAATTATATCTTCACCAGTGGGGTTCAGTACAAGTACAAATGAAAATGACAGCAGGATGTAGTCTTACTTTCAGGGGAGATGCCTTAAGTAGGGACCCCTCTATATCACTACAAAGTGGGGTCACATTTATTTGGGATCCTTTTGTTTTGCTTTCTATATACGAATAAGCTTTGTCTTTTTGAAAAAAAAAACCTTTTTCCTTTGGCCTGTGCCAATGGACTTTTATTCATTTCAGCAACTGATTTGGACTATTTCTGGATTACGCAGAATAGCCAGATAACCAGACTGGGCCATTATCAGGCACATAAAAGAAAAATTTCTATAGACCAATAGACTGACCTCCACACCTCCAACAACCTTAATTTTCTTGAAGAAGTCCCTACCATTCCTGGAGACAGAGACTTTTATAGAACCATCACCTGGGCATTATTTCAAATATGAGCTTCCTTGATCACAGTAATGCTGCTTCAGTACGACTTTTACTTACTTTACTGCTGTAAACATTTCTAATAAAGAGATATATACAGCTCTATAAACATGTCGTTATAGGCATATTTACCATTCCCGGAGGCAGTGGCCTTATGGTAGCTTTATTAAAGGCAGAGCACAAGCAGAAACAGCAGTTAATTGAAACATTGGCAGAATAGTAGGCCCTAATTCCCTCGCTGAGCTAGTTTAGACCCCTAAACCTATCACATGCCACAGTTTCTCATTCAGAATTATCTAAGAACATTCATTCACAGTAGTGTGTTAGTGTGTTTATATAACTTTCTTCCACAGAAATTAGTAGAACAGAATTATGTTTTCCTGTGCAACCCAAGGGTTTATCTTATGTACGCTCGGTAAAACTAATTAAATTTAATAACATTAGAGCTTGAACAAAATGAAAACGACCTAAATGTGAATCCTCATCACTGTTTAGTGGTTAAATGGGCATACAGAACACTTCAGTGCAGTAGTGCCCTAATCATATAATTGCATTTTAATTAATAACCCTCAGAGTATGCTTAAACCACTAATTATCTACTGCAATTTGCAAACACTGCTATGTCTTGTCAGTTTAAAGATTCTGATTAATTACAAGAAAGTATGTATATTTTTATGTGTTTTTTAATGTTCTAAAGCTTTTAAGTATAAAACATAAATTAAAAACGTTTACCACGGGAAAATTCTTTGCCACATGGTCCGAATACTTAGTCTCTGAACTGTCCCGGGATCAACTTAAGGATATCATGTCTGCTTTCCAATACACCCACTGGTATCTCATGGCCAAGTTAGATGGCTCCCTTGATGTATTCTGTCCCTTTAGAATCTCATCGAATCCGGCAATCCATAGGGTATACCTATGATCACATCCCCCTTTTTATTTTCTTTCTCCTTTCTTCTTTCATACCTCCCCTGGCACCTATATTTTCTTATTTTTCGCATATATCCTTCTTCCTCTTTCGAATTTTGGTTCATATTTCCTTCGGGAATTATCAATGCATCACATGACGTGTTTTGTTTTTTTGTTTTTTTTCCAGTGAATGATTACAGGAGATAATGTAATTCTTGGTTCTGTATTGTCAATGGTCAATGTAACACCTACCGACGACATCTCCTTGTTGCTATATACCATGTGTGCAGATGTTATTTCTTATATGTACATTGTGCCATTATTAGTTATGGATAATTTAATAAAGATTTATATGCATAAAAAAAGAAAAAAAAAACGTTTACAGTTTATTTTACATCACAACTGCGTACAATGGGAAACGGGTTCATAAATGCATAGTGGTAACAACATTGAATGTCACCGTTTAAAACCGTTTGAATCAGAAAGCAATGTTGCCATGGTTGGTGAATGTGGTCATATTAACACACAACAACACAGTTGAGCACTGTGATACTTTTCAGGTTCATTTTTCAGGACAAGCTTTCATCGGTCAACTCCCTTCTTCTCGGACCAAGCAGTACTCAAAGGGGTATGCCCTGAAGTCAATGGCTTATATAAAAGTTATTAATTTAAAGCTGAAACACAGCGTGACACAGTGTAAACATAATGTTCATTGACTACAGCCTACTGTTTTGTATTGTTATTGATTTTTTTGCTTAGGAGAGGCTAAGGAAAGAAGCACCTAAGTCATCTGTGTTGTGGTGTGCTATATAGAAAAAAAAGGTCTGTGACCGTTCTTGGCTGTGTTGTGGTGCATTAGCAGCTCATTGAAAATGAATGGACTGTCTTAATGACATACACATTACCATGCAACACACACATTAAAGTAGTAATAAACTCTCCAACTTTTTTTTAATAATGAATCCAAATGAAACAAATATACATTAAGTACAAGCAGTAAATATAATGGACATAACTGCTAATAATTATAATTTGTACTGGCTGACCTTTTACTTGTGTACTTTTTAAATATATTTTTGGGTTAAAGAGATGCCCACATGTTATCTCCTATACCACAAATCTATTTCTGCATGTATCTTCACTGGTAGGTTCGGTAAATGATAATCCTGATGTAGTTATTTGTTGGCAAGAATTGTTTTCCTGAAAATACTAAAATTCAAGCAGTGTTACTGCAGATGCAAGCTTAAAATAAAACAATAAATTGCATTTCAAACAACCTACTGTACATTTCTGCACATATCACAAGTTCCTATATTCAGTATTACAGAATCATATCAGCTATGCAACACATTTTTTCTCCCCACTAGGCTCTCAGTGGCCAAAACAAAGGAAATACATACAGCTGCAAGTACTTTGCAAAACACTAACTGATCCCCTAACATTCAATCTTCCCCTACCTAAACACTGAAAGCATAAGTACAACATGTTTTATTTGAGTGGAGAAAGTAGAAATTTCTGTCTTTTTGTTATTTGTTTGTGGCCTCATAGGGGAGATTTTCTTCACTTTTTATCCCTGTGCCACTGCTGCATGAAACTGACATCAATTCCCCTTCTCCTTGAATTTTGAAGAAATGAAAGTGTGCCCGTGTGTACATCTTGTTTTACTCTCTCACACACTTTTTTCATCTACTATATTTAATCTACTATATTTTTACTATGTAGAAAACAAGGCAATGCACATTTGCTACTTTCCTTTTCAAGAATTTTGCAACTTTTTCTTGGTTGCAAAATAGTGGGGTCTATTCTTTCAGCTTGTTGCATTTGGTGCATGGACGTGATAAGTCTTCAGTTGCCTTTTGTCAGTTATGATTTTTCATGTTTATTTTATGTTTATAATATTGATATATAGAGTGAGTCCAGAGATAAGCAAAAAAAAAAAAACAGTGAAAGGTCTGAGGGGTTAAACATAACAGGAAAGACTGCAAGAACAGAATGTGCAGTGGCGTAAAAATAGCCATAGCAGCCCACACAGCTGCTATGGGGCCTGGGGTAGGAGGGGGCCCAATTGGGGAGCTGATGAGGAAAACTAAACTATGGGGTTTCTGGTATAGAAGGACTGAAATCAGGATCTTCTAGTCTCAATGTGCAGTAAGAAGTTGTATTCTTTTTTCTATCTTAGCTGTGTAGATTTATTGGCCTCTGAATGTCTGCTACAGACTGCAATAAACCCTGTGTGGCCAATGTAGTCACAAATCCCAGAGTTTCACCTCTGTTAAAACCTTATAGGATCGCTGAGGTTTGTAGTTCTACCAAAAAAAGTCTAATGAAGCTAGAGTTTAAATACGTTTATATTAGGGTTGGAGAGTAAATCTGGCCATACACTAGCAGATTTCCGAACAAAAGATCTTTCTTTACCAGCGAAAGATCTTTACCACCTGATAATGCCATCAGACACTTGACGAATGTCGAACGAAATTTCAATTTATTTTAGCATACGATTTTGGAATGAATGGAGTTTCCTGAATGAAAACCACATTCACTTTTAGAATTGGGTTAGTTTGAGAAAAAGTTTTCATCTTGCTCCTAAACTCTTTTTGTCACTGCAGTCGGAATCAATCATCGATTTGACTCCAATAACTAATAGAAAGTCGAAAGAAAGCTTTTTCACACAAAAGTTCATTTGGAAATCTACTAGTGTATGGCCAGCTTAAGTGTGTGGGCAAGAGCATAATTCATTTTATCACAATATAAAATATCATTATGGTTATTAAATACTACTACTATCACTTTTAACCACAGCACTGCTCAGAAGTGTACTGACTATGCTGACAGCTCTCCTGCTGCCTGTCCTTGAGATATACTTCATGTTAAGATCAACAACACATATTGTCACAGCTGACACTGCTCGCTTCTACTGAGAGAGTTAAGTAGGTTATTCATGCAGCAAATTTTGGTCAGTTCTGAAGAAAACCATTTGACCGAAATTTGCACAGTGGGTGCCACTGTTGGCACTCTTCTGCCCGGCATCCCTCGATAAGCTGATTGAAGGAGCAGATTGGAAAATTATCAGCCAAAAGGAGTTAGCAGCCAGTCAGCTGCACGCTCTGTTTGGGGGTTCTGAATACTATAGAAACCACACAGGATTCCTTGATCAATGCTCATAAGCGTTGATGGAGGAACCTGTTTTATTTAGATAAAATAGAACCGTCTATAACTAGCTTTAGCCAGGGAGACCCAAAGTTTTGCTATGGGGCACCCTGATTTGTAGTTACACCCCTAATAATATGTACAGTCTTGAGGACAGGCGGGCAATATTTTCAGTATGAAGCTAAACTCAAGAACATGGGAACATGGCCGCTAAACTAGCCGGAGGATAGTTCAAAAGTAACCTTAGAAAGTATTATTTTACTAAAAGAGCAGTTTATGCTCAGAATATACTTCCAGCAGAGGTAGTAAGTTTGTCAACAGTAAGTTAGCTTAAAACATGCTTGGGACAAACATCAATCTATACCCTAACACAAAGATAAAAAAAACACTAAAATATCAACAAAACCAAACATAAAATAAAAAAGGGGCAGACTCCATGGACCACATTATGTTTTTCTGCTGTCATTATTCCATGTTTCCATGTACATGCTAACCAATTATATTTTCTGCCAGTTCAGCTGTTGTTTTCTGATTGGCTGTTTTGAGTTGCTGCATTTTGCAAAAAACATTGGACTTTGCACAGCCTTTCTCAGTATGCCCCTATGCATTAGCTATTATTATGTTCTCTGTCCATTAAAATTTCGACCATTCCTTATTTTTATGAAAAGAAATGAGAAATGGCATCATTTTTCATGTTATTTGTATGCCTCTCCAAAGACCCATAGTGAGCTTAAACATTCCAATTATTCTTTTTTCTAACAAGGCATATTGTCTGCTTTTGTATCTAACTTGCCAAAGTAAAGAAATAAAAATGTTTCAAAAGTATGCAAATAAATTAGGGAATGCTACATGGTTCATCAGAATCCAGAAGGGAATTAGAGAACGAACAGCAGGCACAGCAGAGGATCTGATACAAATGAAATATACAATGACTGAGACATGTTGTCTCATTTACATTTGTTTCCTCAAGAGATCGTAACTAATTAATACAAAACACAGCATAAAATGTAGTTATCCAGATTTTTCATGTTATGTCTTATTTAAAATGATAATGACTTTGTCAGTACTTCAAGTTTTAAATTGGATGAATTAGTGAATGTAAGTGCCTATTAAATTGAAGGGCATTACCAAATCAAGTAGGATACTGTTTTGCTGAACAGTTCAGCCGACCACTACGCTTATGAAAGCTCATTACTCTTAAAAGCTTTTCAAATGTAGCTTTCTCAGTGGGGGTTACGTATCAAATGGCTTTTGCTGGAAAATTGACACTTCAGGGTTGCTTGCAAAATTATTAGAGATGTTACCGGTCGTTAACAGGCACTCAAGTGAATGGCCATTAACGATTGCTAATGGCTATTTCTGTTTTGCTTAAAATCATCCTTGGCAGATTTTTTTGTTATATTTCTATTAGACAAAGTATGGTTCAGGTGTGTCCCCTTTTGTGTGTTGGGTGTTCTTGTCTATATCCAAAATACAGAAGTTATAAGTAGAGTTTTTGACAATAAAAGGGGTAAAATAGCTAAGGATGCAAACACTACTTTTTAACCCTGATATTAGTACAAGTGGAGCATTCCTATTGTAGTCACATGATGTAACACTGTGCCCTTTGAACACATTTCGCTTGGCAGCTGTATTATTTAATGACCAGTTCACACTCTTCCTGCAAAATATAGGCAAAACCTGGCAGACATTTTCCACTTCTGGGAAGGGTCTACTTTTATTGCAGCCAGTAAAGCATGAACTGGCAGATCACCAAAGGACTGTCCTGTCTATTTTTTTTTGTTCGCCATCCCACTGATACCCCACTGACTGAGGTGTTACGCCCTCATCCCTGCAGGATAACATGCACAGGAAAGCATCATAATATTAAATGAATCATTAGGCTCCGTTCATACCTTGGCATTTTGTCGCTCAAAGCAACAAAAGGAATCCCATTCATTTCTAAGGCCCCTGTTTACACCTGAGCATTATGTCGCACAAAGTCTCCCATTGAAGTCTATGGGACCAAAAAGCACTGTAATCTGCCAAAAAGTAGCTCATGTACTTTTTTTTCTGCTTGAGACAAAATGCTCAGCTGTGAACAGGGGCCATGGAAATGAATGAGATTCCTTGTCTTGAGCATTTTGCCACACATACTTTTGAGCGACAAACGCCTAGGTGTGAACGAGTACTTAATGTGATGTGAACGTTTTCAAGTGCTGATGAAATCACTTACAATTGATGCTACTCCCTGATCAAAAGAATCAGCTGGTCCCCTGAGCACTATTCCTTACTTCTTGTTTTAGAGTGACTCCTTTCTCAAGCAGAGTGCTATGCAGTCACCCTTGTGTGTGCTAGTAAGCTGTAGGGGTCTCCACAAACACATAGACACATCAAATCAAGCTACTTCCTTCCCCCCTGGCCCCCTCTTCCATCCTCCCTTCTCCAAGTTAGTAGATGAACAGTTGCTGGAGTCTGCGCTGTCCTTTGTGATCTTGTACTGGATAGGAAGTTCATCGAAGCCGAGTTGATAGACTTGGAAGCAGCTGTTCAGAAACATGATGATTGTAAGTGTTTGGGCAAAAATGTAAAGCAATGCGTTGCTGGGCAATGTATATTTGTTTAATCTGGATTCATCATTGAAAAAAGTTTGAGAGTTTAATACTACTTTAAGGGAATGGTCACAGGTTTTTTTAACCTGTAGATAAAGCCAAACCTCAGACTCCTTCCTTCTGCTCTTCAATACCCCACCCCCTTTCCAGAGGCCCCCCATGCTGTATTTTATGCTGTGTTTTTAATACTTACCATTTCCAAATTTCTTAAGACATGGTACCCACTTATTGAATCATTGCATGTGAATATTGCTATGGTGGCTCCTCCCAGGGGGCAGTCCCATAACACCCTGCACACATCGGATGTCTTCAGTCTTCTTGGTTATATGATGCTGGCCATTATTCAGCTGAGAAGACTGAGGCCATCCAGAGGCAAAAGGGATTTACAGCAGGGACAGAGTTGGATGGGAAGTAAGTATTGTAGCCAGAGCTGTTTTTTTTTTATTTAAAAAGGCTCCAGGGGCATTAAAAAGTTGGCTTTTAACTACCCCTCCCGGTCGGCCGTCCCCTCTCCGCTGTCAGAATGCGGAAGTGGTGTATATTACATCACTTCCGCATTCTCGTGTCACTCTCCAGGGGGGTCCTAGGTGACATTAGGGGTCTTGGAGACCCCTGATGTCTCCATAAAGAGGACCTGTCACCTCTTTTGCTATCACATAGAGGGGTTTCTCAGCCCCCTTTGTGATAGCAATAAAGTTAAGTGAAAAAAAAAATAGGAAAACATTAAGTTTCCCCCCAAATTCTTTTAAAGTTACAAATTAAAAAGAATTTAAAAAAAACAAATTTTTTTTCTAAAGTCCCCACCCCTACATACAAACATGTAAACATGCGTCAGGTGCGCATAACTGCAAAAACGACGAATGTGCCCATTACGCCGCACATGTTACATATCGCCGCGAACGTCGGAGTGAGAGCAATCATTCTAGGGCTATCAATCACTGATAACACTAAACTGACGAGCAGTAAAAGCTTTTAATGCGTCGCCTATGGCCAATTTTGGGTATGCTAGTTTTTTGCGATTTCGCAAGTGCACGCAATCTTTAAGCTTGACATGTTTGGTGTCTATTTACCTGACGTGACCCCGTCTTTGATATTTTACCAAAAAAGTGGGTAATATTAGTTTTATAACATAATGTAAAAAAAAATAATTCAGTAATTTCTCCTGAATATAGTAAAAAATAAAACCCCCAGTGGTGATTAAATACCACCAAAAGAAAGCTCTATCTGTCCCCCAAAAAATGGTATAAAATTAATTTCAGTACAGCGTTGCATGACGGAATAAATGTCAGTCAAAGTACTGCAGCGCTGAACACTGAAAAATGGCCTGGCCAGGGAGGGGGTCTAAACACCTGGTCTTCAAGCGGTTAAAGGAAAATCGGCAATGAGAGAAATATGGGGGTTGGCATTGGGGACTTTTTAAGAATACTAGTTGCTTGGCTGTCTCTGCATTCAATATTTTCTTACTTCTAGACCTCAAACAACTATGCAATTAAAGTCAGGATGCCTGTTCGGCATTCATGCTCCAGATCTCCACAACTTTTTGATATTTTTTCCTCAGTGACAGAGTTCCTCTTTATTGTAGTGTTCACATTTTCTATCATGTTGTTGTCAAGTAGATCAGCATCCCTTCTTTTTTTCTTTACTGGGAAATAAGTAACAGAAACACCTTACTAATAAGATAATACATTTGCACACTGACAAGTCATACAGTATTTCTTCACTGTTAATGGTATTTATAGGTTTAGGTTTTCAGATTTAGATTGCTGATAAAAGAACACGAGTCACTGATGCTGATAAAAGAACACGAGTCACTGATGTATATTTAATCTGCTTACAGAGACTTTAGTCATGTATTACAGAGTGGTCCATTGCCACTTAGACACTGCTTGAAAAATGTTTTTAAAAGTCTAGTCTTTAAAGTCTAAGTCTGCCCAAAATATAACTTAGTTTTGAGTAGAGATGGGTTTGATCACTCTTCAGTTTTTTTATAACAGACAGACCCAGACAGGCAAATATCCACCTGAGATGCTGACTCTTCCCGCAGGCGCGAGGTGCCTTGGCGCGGCTGTGCGGCTTTCACATTTTCTGCAGAAGACGTGTATCCAAACCTCTGTTATTAACCTTAGTGGTAAGACAAGTTTTTTTACATGCTGACTTGTGAGTGTGCCATGATGCCTTTCTACTGTCTACTGTTTGAAGCCCATTTCGTGTGCACCTTACTGTATAGTTGGTGACAAATTGTTAAGTGCGTTTGTCATTTGTTTTGCTAGGATGTAAGAATGCCTAAGACATTCACAATGTAATTGATCATCTGGAATTCAATAATTATTGAAAGTTATTACCAATGGCACTGTACAATTTAGATTAGATTCCTCCTTCCTTCATAAGCAGAATTCAACAAATGGTCACAAATTTAATATCACCATAAACCTTGTGCAATCTATTATTCAGTGTAAACCAGAGACGTTTGATAAGGAACTTTCCTCAGAGTGATGAGTTTCTTTCACTTTTTTTGTCAGCATGAGTGTACTCATCAGAATTGTTTGATTCCTCTGTTTTTTTTACACAAAGAACTGGCTTGTCCGGCCCCAATAGAGTTTGTGATTGGGGTCTACACCATTAAGGCACTGAGACATATGATCTACATTCTTTACTGTCCACCATCCAGGGAGTTACAAAGGCAGATGATGATTCCATCTGATTATTTCTACCTAAAACAAAAATGTCTGTCTTAGCTGAACTTACAATTTACATTATAACTTTGAACAAAACAGATGGAAGTAAAACAAGGTGAGTTTTATAAAAAAATATTAAATAAATAATTGTGCTGCCCCTAGCAAGCAGTCTTTTTAAAGGTCTAGATAAGAATAAATGCATTGTACTATGAATTAAGAATTTAATGACAGATGCAACTATTATATTACATTTGCAAAGAATCAATCCTATTCCATAGAGGATAGCTGTATTAACATCTTGTTTTACTATGATTAATCTGCTCCTGTTCACTAAGGAGGAGCTCAGATTCGGACTGAACTTGATCTTTTCTAACCCAGAAGGGACATGGGGCCACTTGCCCAATCAGCTGCAGGCCAGGGAATTCCCCTCCCCGCAGCTGCACATAACCAAAGGGATGTGGTGCTTGTGTCACATCATTGATGCTATTTGGCCAGGTGGCCATATTAGGTCAATGTCATTGATCAAAGATAGTAATGGGGACATATGAGTTCATTGAGGTCACAGCATCCCGCCCCTTGCTTAGGTGCAGCTGATGTCAGGGAATCCCCTGGCTGCAGCTGATTGGGCAGCAGTGGGAGGAGCTTCTACAGTTAAAACCAGCTTTGCCCTGAACCTGGGGTTATCCCTACTCTTCACCAATGTATGGAGGTTATCCACAAGGCTGAAGGGAAGTCCATCATCTGGAAGCAGCTTGTACAAATCAGTGTAGGTTTTAGGAGACTGCAGTTCACAGTGTTTCTTAGTAAGGACCTGTGTCAAGGGGTTTGGTCTTGTACCAAAAGACATGTGCAGCATGTTCTCAAGTGCATTCCACAGAGATCATTCAGAGTTCATTCACAGATGCATTTGAACTGCAGCTGACCTCCTTCTCAGCTATATCAAACTGCTTCAAGCTGTCAAACAAGTTTTTGCTTGCTGTCTGTCATTGCAGAGATTTCCCTTTCACTTCCTGTCCCAGAGACACAACAGGAAGTGAGGGGTAATCCCCCCCTAGGCAGTTCTGCAACTGCAAAGTGACAACTGCAAAATCTTGAATTTCTCATCACTCTCTGCTCTTGTAACAATGTTCAGTGAGACAAATAGGGCAATTCTGCACAATGCGGGCACAGGCAGCAATAAAACACAGTTCTAACACTTCCAAACACTAGCTAAAAATAAAACTTAAGCTACACTTTAAAAGAACCATTTTCTACAATGAGCAATAGAAAAACTCATACTAAATTAAAAACATGTGCATTAGTTGCTCTAGAACAGCATACAATTGCAAAATCTAGATATGACCACACATATTATCTGAATCATGATGTAGATATATTTTTTACATTTCAAAATGAACCTCCAAGAATTTTTTTTTTACTATCAGATTAATTTGACAAACATGCCAGAGATTCCTTTTTTCCCCCTTTCCATTACAATTTTATTATTGAAACATAATTCCATCATGGTGTGAAATTTAAATAGGTCACATTGTTTCCATTAGGAAATCTCACTTGTTGGAATATGCTGCTTTTAATAATATTTTAAACTCAGTTTGGTTTAAAAACCATCTCCATCGCAGTTTACAGTCTAGGTGGTCTCAAGAAATATTTGCCAGAAATCATCATCTTTGTTCTTGAAGTTGTATTCCTTTGATTCACTTTGCAGAACGCATTCAACATTTCATGAGAATATCAAAAGGCCACATATGGGTGTTCCATACTAGTGGAAAAAGCTGCGTTTATTGCTGGCGTTGTGACTAAAAAGAATATGGTCTCATATAATTGAAGGAGAATGGAAAATCTTGATGGGCCTCTGTGAAAGTATTACCTTTTCTCTATAATATTTTTTTCCTGCAGATCTTGGCTGATTGAGAGATTTTGCAGAATGTGAGATTTTGCAGAATGTGTTTCTGAACAAGCTAAATGATTTACTTCCTGGGGTTTTATTCTCTCAAAGCAACAAACTACGATGTTAAATGTATCAATTGGGGAAAATTATAGAACTTAAAAAATATTTTTTTTTAAATAAGGAAGTGAGGCAAGAAAAATATTTGCAATAAAGGAGTTTTGTAACTCTTTTATAGCTTACAGCATCTTGGAACCCTGAAGAAGGCCAGAGTTTTAGGCACTAAAAACTTATACCTCACATAAAAAGCTTCTTCCTGTTTCGTTGAAACTTTGAACTGCCAGTCTTTAATAGAATGCAACATATTTTTTTCTATTTTACTTATTATTTATTTTCTATTTTATTTTAACTTCATAGTCTATCAGAATCCTATAGAGCAGAAAGATAAAGGTTTCTTTTTTGACAGAACCTGAAACTGTGTACCACCTTGCAGTTACATCCTAGATATTTACACACCCTGGGTAATATTTGCCACTAGCAGCGTCTGCCCTCGCTACCTATGTAAGTATTTTGATAACATATTTCTATTCTTTATGAAAAGCATCTTTTAAGACAGAAGCATTGTTTATTTTATTTAAATTCACATAATACCTAGTTCTGCATATTGAATTATTCCATGGCTTCCAAGAGTATTGTAGTATCCATATTGCTCTTGGGACACTATATTATTTGGATATATGACGGTATTTATTCATGCTTGGGTTGGGATAATGGGTTAGGATGTGGAGGAGTTCCTAATGTATATCATGCTTGCTTGTTTTTGTATTTATGATTATTTAATATGAAATTAAAAAAAAAATTATCTTAGTTTATGTATACATTGTTTTTTGTTGGGTTGGTTAGTTTCTGGGGTATGCTTTTACTGTAGAGCTAATTGACTTACTTTTGACTCTGATTCACACACCCTGGTAGTGTACAACCTGATTGATATCATGCCTACTTGGCTGCTATGAGTGATGTATTTAAAATGTGGCAAACACAAAAAAAGGCAGATTTTTCTTAAGGCATCCACAGTTTCTGCTTTTGTTTCTAGTGATCAAGTGGTGTAATTATTGCTATGAGCAGCTTTAATAGTAGATCTGAGCACCTCCACACAAAAAAAAAAAAAACACAAGCAAACCCTTTAGCTCTAGCCTGCAGTTCCATGCCTCTGTTTAATTGATTATCAAACAGCCACACTTTACATTTTTGTGATTCTCTCCAGTAATACCCACATGCAGGGGTACTTATAAAATCCTGATGATCATATATAGTATACATGTTGGTCACAAAGCACTTGTGTACACCTCCTCTCAGCTGCTGCTCTCTCACAGTCACTCTCCTCTTTTCCTCTATATTAGTAGCCTCTGTGGGCTACACTCCCACTACTCCCTTCTTAGCATCAGCTTCCTTTCTCCTCCAGGGGGTCATCTGCAGAGTCTGTTCTTGTCCTTCTCCACAAAAGTGTATGTGAAGCTGTTCAGAAAAATGCTGGTATGATGTAAAACTACTTAAAGATACACATGTGCAATATTTGTCACTTAATCTGCCCAAAGTGTAAAGGTAACCCCCAAAGGGTAGGGTAACCCCTGAAGGAGGGAGCCCTTAACTGTTTTAGGAAATGCCTCAATTGTGCTGAAACCAGAAAGTCCATTAAGTTTACCTAAATGTAAATTCTGTCTAACCCAATGCTCTCTAGGTTGTGCAAGAAACTTTCATGTAATGCTGGCAGGGGCAGCTGCCTCTGGTCGCATTCCTTCTCTTTGTTTGTCTGTTAGAGACTTTTAAGAGACTCTAGGCAAGCACCTAATTATACAGATAAAATACATACATCCGAGTTGATTTTACCTTTCAAAGTATTTGTCTTTCTGTCTATCGGGTCCTAAGATTTTTATGTCCCTGCCACACAGCACAGCTCTGCCTTATATCAGAGGAGACCTATTTTTTTGTAATTCAAAACCAACTTACACGACTTTTCCCTGCCCCAGCCTGTGATTCAGCAGTGAAAGGAGAATCAGCAAGCTGATGAGCTCATCTTATTTTCACTTTCCATTCTCCTCCTACCAGAATGCTCCTTGCAGTGCAGCACAACTGATTGGCTCCAAGTACTGCTTCTACCTCCCAAAGTCTGAGCTCTGTAGTACAGTGAACTGCAGGAGATTGATACCAAGTCAAATTCAGGCACTTACATTTAAAAAGGTTATAAATAAGAAAAGGTCACCAGCACTCCAAGCAGATAATATTTGTGTTTTTATAATGTCACATAGGTTATAAAGCCAAAGTTTCAGGACCATGCAGGGCCCCTTCCTCACGGCCATACAGTGACCACACTGAGGAAGGGACCCTGTGTTTGCTGAGTGCATTGTAGAGCTTTAAGATCAATTCCAGGCAACAAACCTTTCACTTAACTAAACTTAATTTGAGTTCTTTGTAATCCATTACAAGTCACAACACACACAGGCTCTTGCAGGTTCAAGAGGGCAGTAGGAATGTTGGTCCTGAACCATGTGCTGTGTAACATCTACTCTCTCTATGCTTCCTGCATCATCAATCACATACAGGCTTCCAAGGCAAGACTGAACCTGATTGGCGACTGAGAAACATTTTAGTACTGACATTTATATACCCTCCCCTTTCTGTAAATGATAGACAGCACAAAAAAGTGTTCAGTCACCTTAGGCAGGTACAGTATGTCAAGATCACCAGCTCCCAACAAATGTGTAGATTTTATTTTCCTGTTACCGATAATAAAAGTTACAAATAAAAACAATAATTTCCTTTTAAGTTTTAGGTAACTCCACAAAGCCGACATATCCGAACCTAGAAAAACAGAAGGATTGTCCTTAGCAACCAATCAGATCCCTGCAGCCATTTGTGCAGTGCAGGTTTAAAAATTAAAGCTAAAATCTGATTCGTTTCTTTTAGCAACACTTTTGTTCTGCCTGGCCTCCAAGTTTTACACATTAATCTCCATATTTAAAAAATAAATACTTTAAAATATTGTATTTATTTATCGTATTTAAAAGCCTGCAGTAATTGAATAGCTTCTTGGTTGTGATAGTAGATCTGTCACAATGTTACAGCCAATACACTGCTTTGTAGGAAGTAACAACAATATTGCAGATGTCATTTGGCATACCATACTAATTGAAAAGTTGTATTGGTACATTATTCATTAAAATAGTAGCGCTGATATTTCTCAACTCACTTCACCTATTCTATGTAATGAACTGCCTGAGAGATTGCTCCTGCCAGTTTGTGTCTCATGTACAGATGCTTCCTTTGAACCATACAGTTTCCTATGCACTTTTACTTGTCAGTGCACAGTGATGTATCCAGTGTGGAAATACATAGTCTCATATTGGGAAGGAATAGTTATGTCAGTTTCCTTTAACTGCACTGACAGCTACACAGGCTTCATTTTTTTTCTAACTTAATCTTTTTTTTCTAACTTAATCAATATTTTATAAATTTACCATTTGACAATAACAACCGAGGCAAGATGTATTTAATTACATAAAAAGGAATAGAACAATATCATTACTTTAAAATTTGTGAGATTTAAAAAAAAAAAAGAAGGGGGGCAGCCACAGCTGGATTTGATCCTCTATTAATGAAATGTATTGTGTTTTATATATATTATTTCTTCTCTTTATTGTGTTAAGGAAAAACAACTATTTTTTTTATTATTCATTTTTGATTGAACAAATTTGAAACATTACATATGAATATTTAATATTTACCACACCACCTAAGTACTTTTACAAGGCATTTTACAATAATGTTGTGCATAACTTGTGATTTAGAAGAGGAACATATCCGTGCCATTGCTTTAGAACTTTAGTAGCAATGGCTACAAGGAGAGTGAGTAAGTTTGGCTTTTATCGCTGGAGAGTGTTTACTAAAACTCAGCTCAGGGATCCATATAACCCAGAACCAGACTTGCTGCTACCTTTCCATGGAAACATAAACCCATTTTGGTTTTTTTGGTTTTTTTTGTTAGAGTGTGCAAGGGCTAACTAGGTTTTAATTGTTGTCTATGTCCCTGGCAGGCAAATTTTGGGGTTGATTTACTAACCTTAAAAACAAGCCACAAACAAGTATACACCTCTGTAGTGTGTTCCCTCCCAGCATGATCTATTGGTGGAATCTAGACACCTTTGTAGTGTGTACACACCCAGCAGGTGTGTTGTGCAAAACCCTGCATGAATTGCAAGGTGATGTTGTGTAAATTAGCTCTACGTTGTGTTGCTTGCGTTGATGAATGCAGGAATGTAAATGCATGAGCTACCCATTTTTGTCTAAACTGTGAAGCAGCATTATATATGCATGATTTTTCCATATATGGCATTAGTGGAAATATGCTTTTAGAGGCTTGCATGCCGATATTAGAGCGGCGTGTAGCCTATGGCGCATGCTACATGGCGTGAAAATGTGACACGTTGCTCGTGTTTGGTTGATAAATACGTGTTGCTGTGTAAAAATGCACACGCACCTGGTGCGTGCGTGTGTTTAGGTTAGTAAATCACCCCCTTCATGTCACTTACTGTCCCATTGACCACACAGGAAATGAGGTATGTTTTGATTGGGGTTTTGCTTTGAAGCCCATATTTGGAAAATGTGACCCCACCCTCACTCACAATTTTGTTACCAAAAACACTCTTGTTTTTTACTCACCTAAGTCCTCCGTCACTAGCCCTCTGCAGCGCCTCTTTTGAGAATGGACAACAATGATCCAGCACTGATGTTGGGGCCAACCGCTGAATGATCTTGGCCTGAGAGGACCTCACTGCTGGATTGTCAATGGAAAGTTTCCCCCTCATCCAGGCAGCAACATGGGCATTAAAAAAAGGGCCCCCTGTGATGGTGACAGTCTCAAATCCCACCTCTGTGACCACAATGTTACAATTGCACTCACTGCCACACAGACAGGAAGGTAACAAAGTTTAAAGCAATTCTAAAATATGTTAGCATTCCTCAAAGAGGCGAAGATTCTTTAATTTCTTATTTAGAATATTTAGAGAATGAACGTAACAATTTTAAAATATTGTTTGTATAAAAGAAAATTAAAATTGGTGCAAGAAAATATTTACAGAGAAAGCTATTGCAAGACAGAAAATAGCAATAGGAATGAAAACAGAATAAAAAAGTGCAAAGGTGTCCTGGGTTTTGGTTCCTGTGCAGTGTTCAATTCATTTCAGATTAGTCAAATCTGGTATATCAGAGTCACTGGCACTCATGAATGACTCCTGCAGAGTTCAGTAGAGATGAGAGCAATATCTGCTAATTTTTGTGGACCCTCCAGAGGGCACCACTGAGTCAACCTGTACCCAATCAAGAGAGCTCAGTGGTGTGATATGGGGGCGCTGAAGGGTTTATGATATTGCAGCTGGTACTCCCTCAAAGCAAGTCTCTTACTATATCAATATTTCCAGATAACCATGTGTTACAATCTGGCAACCATCAAATTATTGAATAGAATAGAATAAAATAACAAGTTGGCATATACTGTATCAAACATAATATTAATCTTATGCCTATTTTCCTTAGGATATGTAATATGTCTCATCTGCCTTTTCATACATTAGCGTCTTCATTTTTATCTCAGTCATAGCCAGAATGATGGAAATTGTACGAAACTCTGGGCAGCTCCTCTGTAGTGACATAGGTCACTAACTCCAGTATGACAGATGTCTACTCCTCCAGATAATTTATTATAGGGTTATATAAAAGTCTCTGGTTTTCCAGCCTCCAGTAAGTGCTGTTTATTATCATCATTGGCAGGCTTTGGATTAAAAAGTTTAATGACGTGGCAATTTTATGATGGCTCTTAATTTAGATAACTCCCGGTCTCTGACTTGCAAATTTTGGAGAAACTAGGGTGGCACTGTGTTTAGTACAACACCCCATTCTCCTCATTCAGTTCGGGGCTCTTCACACCTCATTATTGACACACCTCCTGTTCTCTGTAGTCCGGAAGATAGTAGACTCAGTATGTGAAGTGTCACGTGATCAAAGATTCAGGTAAGTAAACCCAGGAATTCATCAGAGGGGGGGTGATGAGAGTATGGCCAGAGAGCAGCTTAACTTTAAACCAGAATATGATATTGGAGGCAGTGTTCAACCATTGCATTGTACAGTTCACCACTGTACAGTCTGTAGAGCAACAATCTGTATGTTACTAGAGTGTGACTCTTTACAGCTGCCACAGAATCAAATTAAGATTTTTTGTTGGATTTATTTAAGTGTCTGAAAGAGATCAAATAAAGAAAAAAAAAAAGAATAAAATAGCACATTAAAAAAAAAAAAAAAAGTTTGTGCTGCATCCTGTTACCCTGTTACCCAAGGCACAGCCTAATAATCGTTTTATGGTATATATGGCTCTGATTTTTTAATTATAGGAGATGACAAAAAATGCATAGCTCTACCTTGATGTGTTTGTTACATATAAGGGTATTTAATATATCTCATTAAAATTCCAGAATGTGTCTCTTGCCTTGTGTGTTTTAAACAGCTCTTGCATAACTGTTGTTCATTCATGCCTTCACTCACTGTATATCTCATCTGAGAATATATAGAATAACATTGTTAAACTGTTTAAAAAGCAGCATGTTAAGTGGTCTTGGCTTTTCTTTAGAGAACGTTTTCTGTTAAACAAAGTGGAACATAAGAAATAAAGCTCCACTTAGGTCAATTTAAAGATAATTATTTAGAGGCAAGTGATTGTTGTATAGCAATACTTCACTTCATTGTTTTGATTAAATGGCATGACTCCATCTCAGCTGGAGCAAGTACATTGAATGTACAATAGATTCACAGAATTGTAGGATTGAGTACAAAGACTTTCTTTTTTTGGCAGAGTAGAAATGTTCCTGTGAATTCAGTCACTAAAACAGACAGGCACAACATATATTTTTCTAAAATTAGACAGGAATTCAGCTAATGTGTAAAAATTAGTTGGCTAGGTGAGTTATCGGATTCATTCTTTCTTCTGTGGTGTAATTTAAACAATTGTGTAATTTCAGGATTTAAAAGTTTCTTAACATTCTGTATTTTTTATTCTACACTTTTAAATGAAAATTTCCTTTCAGATGGCTTAAAGATTCTTCATCTATTAGGAACATTGTTAATGCACATATCAATGTAATAGTTAATGTGTAGAACCTAAAGTAGAATTCCAGAATTTCTAAGAATTTTTATGATTTTGCAGTAGGGAAGGGTCTTCACTGGGGTGATTTGCCTACTTACTTTCCCCATGACAGAAAGTAAGGACATTTCACCAACAGAGATATAGACTTTACAGCTACACTGTGAGGGATTGCCTAGGAAGACAGAAGGCATACCAGAGCAGTGTAGATCAACGTATGACAAAATACAAGACAGGGGACTGGACTTGTGGAGGGGAAGCACCCTTGACTGGAATGGATCGCATACACTCTGGACATGGAACAAGACTGGCCTAAAGCACGAGAGCATGGAGTATAAGAGTCAGCTGATATTCACCAGGGACCCTAGGTTGTGGCCCCCAGGTTCACCCTGCTCAGGCACCACAGACCAGAAGCCAGGTAGCAATCTCCAAATAAGAACGATGGACACGGAAACCAGGAACTAGCTGTAGGTCAGGGGCTGGCAGCAGACATGCATAACCACGGACAAGCCTTAGGTCAGGGGCTGGCAACAGACGGATAACTAGGAACAAAACCAAAAAATCAGGATGGGCAGCAGCCGGGATAATCAGAAAACAAAACAAGAAGTCGGTATATAGAATGGAGGCAGAGGTGATGCTGTAGCATGGAAGATAAGTAGTGCTGACAAGCTTGACAGTAGATCTAAAGTTTCTTCATTGTATCCCAAACTAAAATAAATCCCACCAAATGAGAATCATAAAGCTATGCCAAGACCAGTATTCCTGTTTTAGGATCCTTTCACAAGCCATTTTACACAATTGCATAGTAAACAATTTGTATATCAAATGTTAACTTCCTAATTATTAAATAGTCTGTGCTTCCAAGTAATGAGTACTGGAAGGGGCAACATCAATCTATACAAAATGATTTCTATAAATGATGAATCATACTCAGATCCCAACAGTCTGAATCCACATAAGAGCTTTGCTGCCAAAAGCAAAAATATTGGGTTATGTCATAATAGCTTATGACCACCCACAACTGAATTTTAATTGGTTACCTTTGAGAATCCAGTGGTCAAAATTCTGTCTAAAAGAGTTTTTAGACCTCCCATTCCTGTGCATTGAATTTTGTCCTGTTGAATTAAGAAAATTATCTTCCCCTATTGATTATTCAAGCCAATTCCAGCCCAAAAAAAAAAGCTTGCTCGGAACTGGGCTTCAACTCTAAACTCCAGACAAGCATATAAATACACAAATAAAATGTATATAAATTAACTCTTACACTTGGCAAAGGCTTTGCACGTTTACCCATTTAGTCCTGAAAGTTGCACAGCCCTACCAGACAGCACAGCCGGGCAGATGGCACCACTTTCTCTGTTACCATTATAATAAAAAAATATATTGTTAACGTCACCCTCCCCCCAGCCTGTTTTTGGACAATGAAGGAACATCATCTAACTGATAATGTCCTTTTTCTTCTCACTCACGGAATTTGCAGAATCAATTCAATTGAAATGTGCTTATACTAGTTTCATTTAAAAAGAAATGTAATTGTTTTTTATTGAATACATAGTTGCGTTAACCATGAATCTTTTAGGTCAGCCTGGAATCCAGCTCCAGTTCTTGATGGAACCTGCCCTGACCCATAGCCCCTTAAATTGTCATTATTGTGTGGCATAATTGATTAGAATATTGAACTTTATTCTGATATATTTTGGACAATGTATTGGTGTTATATAAATAGAGCATAAGAAATCAAATGACACTGATTAATCAATGTTTTTAGAAAAAGTGATAATCTAATGCACATGTATTACATAAACATTGGCGCTGGAAAGGGTACATATACTCTGGGAAAAGACAACTTTGCAATGCCTCAGTGAGCCTGTGGGGTTGATTTACTACAGGCAAGTAGGTTGTTCACTTGGCAAGGGGATTTGCACTTTGCAAAAACATAGAGAATGTGGTGAAAATTCACTCTGCAAAGAATACCCGATCATGTGCAAGGAAAATAATAATTAAAAAAACAGTATTGTTTGTTTGCACTTGTTTGGGTGATGTAAGTCAGCTGTGTTTTACATAATTCATTAAGCTAAGGGAAAATTAACTTGCAAAGTACAAATTCTTTAGCAAATTAAACAGCCTATTTGCCTTTAGCAAATCAACTCCTGTGTATGGTGGAGCCAGAGCCTAGTATATACTTGTGTGGCATTTAAAGGTTCAGTTGTTACATACAATAGGTGTGTTTAAACCAGATCACAGGCATTAGTGGCTGGTGATAGGTCATCACTTAAAGTGACACTAAACTCACGGAGTTAAATCTTAAAAATGCATTCAAGTATCTTAACTATTAACAATACTGTACCTTTTTTGTGCATCACTCAGCTGTAGATCCTCAAATATCTCTGAATTCATACTGACACTGTCCTTCCTTCTGGAGGGTGGCTACTTTTGTTCCCCATGGCCCCTGTGTGTGTTATAAAGTGGCCAGCGCTCCAAGCTTGCTCCCCTGATAGACTACAATCTCACATTTAGTCATTTGTATTGAGATTATAGTCTATCATGGGAGCAATCTTGGAGCGGTGGCTACTTTGCAACACACACAGGGACAATGGGTGTCACAAACCTTGGTATGAGCCTGAAGTGACGAGGAAGGTCTTTCCTTGCTGCTCTCGTCTGAGCCCCACGGGAGATGGAACAGTAGTTGTACAGACAGAGAGGGGCACGCGTGCCCGTGGCTGGTATGACTGCTGGACACACTGGATACGCTGATGCTGACAACAGGACGCCAGAGACAGCTGGTGGATGATGGCAGATCAGACGACACTTGTGTGAGAGGCTGAAGCGTAGTCAGGAACAAGCCAGATTGGTAACGTGCGGTCAGCATGGTACATAAGCAGGAGACAGAAGCGGAGTAAGGAACAGGCCGGATCATACACTAGCAAGCAGAATGGTACCAGATCAGGAGGCAGAAGAATGGTCAGGGACGAGCCAAGATCACAAGGCAGGCAGCAAGCAGGCAGGGTCAGGAATCAAGCTGGGTCAAACAGGTATCAGAAGCAGAAACACAGATGCAGGTTACAGCTGAAGATCTCTCAGCAAAGTGCAGATGCAGGGGCCATCTTTAAATAACCCGCCTGGCGCCACGGACATGCATGCGCACGTTACTTGCGTGTGCACGTTGTTGTACGTTTTCGCGCATGCGCATTACTAGCGGCATAGCGCCGAATACGCACATGCGCATAGCGTGCAGCGATCCGGGCAGATGCTGCACTATGGGTGCTGTCTGATGCACCCTGACAATGGGGAACAAAAGTAGCAAACCTCCAGAAGGAAGGACAGTGTCAGCACCAGTTCAGAGATGATTTGAGGATCCACAGATGAGTGATACACAAATAAGCACTGGCGGAACTACCAGGGTCGCAGCGGTCGCAACTGCGACCGGGCCCTGCGAGGAATCCCCTCACGGGACATTCCGCTCCCCCCTGGGACCTTCCACTCCCCCCCTGGGACCTTCCGCACCACTCCTGAAACCCTCTGCACCCAGGACCGGATTTGCTCTCCCTGCTGCCGCTGAAGGCCAGATTCTTCAATGCACGGGTAAGTGTGTGTGTGTGGCACTGGCGGAACTACCAGGGTTGCAACGGTCGCAATTGCGCCTGGGCCCTGGCATTCCGCCTGTTGGGGGGGGGCCCGAAAGCTTCCTCATACCCCCCCTCCAGATAGTGCCGCTCCATCCTCCGCCGCTCTTCATTTATGAGCGGCTGTGCGGGATAGAGAGGCGCCTCTGTGTGTCACTTGTCTGTGGGGGGGGGGGCCTCAATGGTTTCTTGCACCGGGGCCCTGGGGTTTCTAGTTACGCCTCTGCAAATAAGATACATTCTTGTTAATAGTTAAGGTACTTGAATGTGTTTTTAAGATTTAACTCATGAATGTAGTGTCACTATAACATGAAACTGCATTGTTATAGTGCATTGTTATACCTCCTATAAACGCCAAGGAAGGTGCCAGTTTAGCCTCTATTTATATTGTATTTGCCATGGTGCTGCACATGTTATCAGCTATGACACCAGCCATTTAAGGGGTTGAAGGTTCAGTTGAGAACTGAAATAAGCACACTGACAGTTAACATGCCTGTAAAGTAACTGTTTTGGGAGACATTAAATTGGTGGGTAAAGTTCTTTTTGAAATTGAGATAAAACTACAAATATTGAGGAAACAGACAAACTGCCAGTTTGAAAAATACTTCCCTACAACAATACTTGATGTCTCATAGCATGGAAACTTGGGTTGAGCATTGAGGACTGCATCTTACCCTCTATGCAGAGACAGGTAAGTACATGCTTATGAAGTTCTACTATGAAATACTTTCTTTTTAAACGGAACAAACAATTTAGCCACAATTGAGAGAAAATAAGAACATACTTGATGAGAGATTGTTTACTTGAGCTCTTAGGTAATTTCAATGAGTAAAACAAACATAACCTTTTTAGCCATTTCTCACAGGGGAAGCCAAATGCTGCATCTGATTATAATTGTTCTAATGAGATGTGATCCAAAATCACAGAGATTTAATAATCAACTGGAAAGAGCATTTTAACGAGCTCTAATGTCTGTCTGTAATATATGATAACATAGCAACTATCAATGTTCTGTTTCCGTTTACAGAAATTGATTGCTTTTTTACTAATGTATTAGGAAACCAAACATGTTTGAATAGATCTAAGGTTTTTCTAAAGACTAGCAAAAAATATCAGTGAATGTTTGATGTGCCAAGCTTAAAAGAGTACTCTAACTCTGTTACATTTTTGAATGTTGCATCCATATTTAGGGAGTAATATGAAACATGAATCAGAAATTATCCCATCACACTCCTTACCAGAATCCCATTCATGATGCTTTAGCGGGTGCTGACGTAGCAGCAGGTGGCGCTGCACAGAACAACATGTAGAAGGATAAGCCACCAGCACACCAGGGTCCACTTCTCGCTATTTATTAAGGTCAGATAAACATGGTATCACATATAGATGCAACGCTTCAGAGCACATTAACCTAGCCCTTCCCTTCATCAGGTAAAGGAAAGTGTAACATGAAACATTCCCCAATCCGCACCTCCAACTCCCTCCACTTACCTAAATTACAGGGTACTTCTCCCTGGAGCATGCTCTGTATATTTGAATTTGGCGCAGCTGTGCATGGCTCTGCCAGCACAGCAATGATATTCATTCACAGGATCTGTGAATTGAAAACTACAAAACCATTGTGCTGCTAATGCTTTCTGAGGAGGGGGGCCGCCAGTGTGAAAACCAATGTCGGGGGCATTGAGAACTGACTGCCAGTGTAAGAGGAGCACTAAGCTCTGACTACCAATGTAAGCAAGGCACTTAGAACTGACTACAAATGTAAGAGCAGAACTGAAAACTGATCACCAATGTAAGGGGGACACTGAGAACTATCAATGTTAGGCGTGTCACTGATAACTGACCATCAATTTAAAGGGGGCACTAAGAACTGACCATCAATGTAAGTGGGCACTAAGAAATCACCACCATTGCAGGGAGGGTACAGAACCCTGAGCACCAATGTTAGAGGGTATGTTGACTAAAAATGTAAGGGGGCACACTGACCACGAATGTAAGATGGCATGCTGACAACCAACGTAAGGGGACACTTACTTCTGACAACTGCTTTCCTTGATGACTATAACTTTATTGACCAAAATGTAACCCATTGTAGAAAAATCCTGATTACAAGAAAGAAACATGCGCTTGTTGCATTGTGCCGAATCCCTTCTAAACTGCCATCCTCTTACACTAGAAGTCCAATCTGCAATTAAATTGTACATTGTGAATAGTGCTGCTCTGGCATCAAGCAAGGTTTGCAGAGAGTGTGGGAGGTGGCCAAGCTAAAAGGCTTCAGATAACAGGCTGCTGTACTGACAGGGTGCAGATGGCTGTAAGTCGGAGAATTGAGCAGAGAAGATGAGCATATGGAAGTAAAGCATATGGAAGTAAAGCATATGGAAGTAAAGCATATGGAAGTAAAGCATATGGAAGTAAAGCATATGGAAGTAAAGCATATGGAAGTTGCCTGTGGATCCTAGGCCAGGGCCAACACCAGTATGAGATCCTTTTCAGTTTCTCACACTAAGGCTGGGTTCACACCTGGGCATACGGAATACATGCGTTTGCCGCGTGTTACGTGCCACTCGTTTTACCGCGATTTGAGGTAAAAGAAACGGGCGACAAACGCGCATTTCCGAGGGCTATCCGGCTGGATCCTAATGGACACAAGTGACAAATACGCCCCAAAGAAGCTCCTGTACTTCTTTGGGCGTAGGGCGTTTCACAGCGTGTTCCCACGTGCTCTAAAACGCCCAGGTGGGAACCATGCCAATTGGCAATCATTGGTTTTCACATGTTGAGCGTTTTACAGCGCGTAGGAACGTGCTGTAAAACGCCCAGGTGTGAACCAGGCCCAAATTAACACATCAAACAAGGTTATCAGCTTTTGCCAGCTATCTTATGTGAACTATAAACAACTCCCCTGTATGTAATGGAGAAGGGAACATTTTTGTAGTCGAGATCAGTTCGTCAGCCTAAGGTGAAAATGCTATTCCTCCATAGATACAGGACAGAGAGTGAACGTTATTACTCTAAAAAAGGAGGTGTGTTACTAACAGAATCAGCTGAAAATCAATGGAATAAAGCCCTAAGAAGGCTGAAGAGAAGTCTGGGAGAAAGCTGTTACAGACGTGAAATCATTTTCCACTCAAGGTTTTCTGTTTAGTGGTTTCAATGAGAAACTTGGCTCCCTTACAAATGGTAATTATTTTATGATGTTAGAAGCAATTACAGGTCATGCTCTCTTTTTAAAAGAGCACAAAAAGAGATATGGACATGCTGTTTTGGACAACATCCTATTTGTTAAAAACAATGTGTTAGGAGTTCATGAAAAAAACTATTGTGAATGTTGCTGATGCAATAATAAGAACTGTAAAAAGCTGATTACCTTATGAGGGTTGACTCAACTGATATAGATCATGTGGACTGACTGTAGTTCATAATTCGATATGAGCAAATATATTGTACCCAGAGAAATATTCCTGAAATGCATGCCTAATGTAGGGCATACATCAGCACAATGTATTGTAGTCCAGAACACATGCCACATTGGTAATATGGATTGCAGAGGGCAGTCTTGTGACTGGTCATGTTTGGTCTGTTCTACAAGCTCAAATCCTCTTGCTGTTTATAGCTTGCTTTGCTAATTTACTTAACTTGGTTGAGTCTACAGAATCTGTATAATTTCTTTGTAATTTTCTCTGGAACACCAGCATTTGGAGAAATGCATGCTTCTCGCTTGCAACCTGAAGCTACACCTTATCCACTGTACAGTAATGTAAAGTTTTTCTGCTTCCAGGTGGTCAGCTGCATGCGATGCATGCCTTAGAAAGTCTATGATAGAGATCACGGGAACTTTTGGTTAGATAGTGGGTGATTATCTCCAAAAATCAAAAGTATGGAATAACCATGAGGGCATAAGACTAAACTTGAAGACCAGATATTGCAATTGAAACATTGTTCACTGCATTGTTGTCTTATGAAACATATCCAAGAAGCTGGGGCTGTATATGACAAATATGAAAAAGCCAAAGAAATGTCTGTGTTATAGGTGCACAAGGCAAGCACACAAACATGCTAAAGAATAACATTGTCATTTGTTAATAGCCATTAGCCATAAAGGGCATAGCAAACTGACTTCCAGAGACTAGTCTAAAGCCAATGCATTTTCCATGATATTATAGAGACTCCCACCTAATATTCAAAAGGCACACACCAATTAAGAGATCATTGCAGCTTCCTTTGGAAAATTCCAAGTCTTGACAGTAATGGTCTAATTACCCACAGCACCTCTCATACTGCCTGAAGAGTACTGGTATGCTGGATGTTACGATTCCTCATGGACTCCCAACTATTGATACAGAGTTAATATACAGCATCAACCCTGATATAGATGTTGCTCTAAGTATTTTCTTTTACACACTGCAACCAATTGTTTTATTGAGAGGCCTTTCTTATGTCCGAAGAGTGTAAACAGCACAAATCACCATGAAGAGGGTTATTCACGAAAGTAGTGAAGAGTTGAGAAGGCAGGGGAAGTGAACAATCTAGCACAACATAGCTGATTTGTCTTAGATTGTTCACTTTTCGGCCGTCTCCAAACTCTTCACCCTTTTGTGAATAACCCTGTAAGTGTTTCAAGCAGTGTGTTGTTGACATGATACTTTTTTTTCAATCTTTTTTTATTGATTTAAAAAAAAAAAGACCAATCCATTAAACTTTGTTGACAAGTTGAAAAGAAGGTTGCTGAGTGTAATCAATTTTAGCAGCCTCTCCTTTTTTCCCATAGTGGTTTTGTGTTCCTCGGTATTCAAACAGGGCTGGGGGGGGAGGTTAAGGGGGTGCTCACATCAGCTATAGATGATTATGGATTGGCAGTCAACTAATCAGCATAACTGATTTAAAAGGATTAAGTGGTATGTAACAGAAGTTCTCTATTAGAAAATGACATGTATAGACATATTCCTTGTAAGTCTGTAGCCATAGATACGTTGTTCAACCATGATGCCCAAACACTGATAAACTTGTAAGCACAGCCTCTGTTTTTATAAGTTTCCTGATACAAAAGTATTTAGTAACTCTTTTCTAGAACAAGTCAGTGTTTTTCTTTATTGCAGTCAGTACTATATTGGTGATATCCATGGAGTATGTGACAATGTCTTGCCACTAGCCTGCAACTCTGGGCAAGCTCAGAAAATGTAAAAAAAACTAATTCTTAGCATGTTCAGCTTATTTGTGTATCACTGTAACAGTCGACGGTTATGTCTAATGCGGATCTTAGCTGCGGAGTGTGTGTGAAGTGTAATGTTTGGGCTCAGTTTTGCGGAACCCCAATGCACTCAGTACCAAGACTTTTGGTGCCGACACTGTGCTTCCTTCTGGAGGGTGGCTACTTTTGTTCCACATGGTTCCTGTGTGTGTTGTAATGTAGCCACCTCTCAGATATCACTCCAATGATAAACTATCATGTCAATATAAGTTAGTAAGATAAGTTAGTAAGATAAGCGTGCGATTATAGTCCATAACGGGAATGAGCTGAAAGCAGTGGCTACTGTACAACACACAGGGACCATGGGGAACAAAAGTAACCACCCTCCAGAAGCAAGGACAGTTTTATTAGCAAAAATTCAGAGATATTTTGAGGATCTACAGCTGAGTGATACACAAATACGTTATATTTTTGTTAATTGTTATGGCACTTGATGCATTTTTAAGATTTAACTCCTGAGTTTAGTGTCACTCTAAGTAATGACAAATGTATTGCAGAATAAACAGGCCTATAGCAGAAGTGTAACATTTTCTCTGGTACATAGAGGGGTATAGAGGTGTAAGAGCTGAAGTGGTTAAAAATTACCTTAAAATTAACTTACATAAAATTAACTTAAATAATCATGTTTCCTCTGTGACAATGATAACATGTGACTTTTGCTGTAGCAGAAAGAAAATGTTACTTTTTTCTACAAGAAATAAGAGATCATTGCATACATTTTTAATGCTTATAAAGAACATACGTATGATGATGAGCCAGATTGGTGCGAAACGAGTTCAACTGAGTTTGCCCAAACCTGCTCAAAACTGTGACTGCCACCCCCGCCTCCTGGCCCAGTCAGTTGCAGAGAGGCCCACCTCAACTGCTGCCATTGATTTGGCTGGTAGGGGGGTAGGGGGGGGGGTGTCAGTCATAGTTTTGAGTGGGTTTGGGCAAACACAGGCAAACTGGGTTAACACCAAGCTCAGGATCATCTGTACATAAGTGTTTTCTGTCACTTATTTCTTTTTTCATATTTCTCTTGGATTTCTATATTTAAGCTAATTTGTTTCTATCAGATGACTGCCAACTTATGTTTACAAGTATGGCCTTTTTTATAGTGTGTCAGCTGATACCTCTCTGTCTGCTTTTCACAACTTCAGGTGACTGTCACTGTGAGCTGAAAATCCTATAGGCTTGTGTATTTTTTCTTTCAGCTCTGAATGCTCACTGTCTAGGGCAAGCTTTCTCAACCATTAAAACATTTTCAGGTCTTGGCGAATGCTAGAAATAATTTCTGATCTACAACTCAATGGATGTTAGTGTGGTCAGGAAGTTGTAGATATATTATACTCGCTACACTCTCACATAACCTTCTATATGGTCTTTTCCAGGAATAAAGACTCCTGATATAATGTTGTTGACATCCCTTTTCATGACATGAGCACATCATCACTGGAGTCTCCAGGACCGTTCTGATGGATAGTCAATGGGAAGTGTGCATATCAGCAGGCAGTGATGTAAGTACCAAAAATAGGACCTTCCCACTCATTAGTCTAGAAGAGAGAAGACTCAGGGCCCGACTTCTCATGTAGCTACGAGTTCAGGTATTTTGGGCATATAGGTTTTTTTAAAACTACTTGGGGATTAGCCGAAGTGGTGTGTTTGTGGGGGAGGGGGGTACTAAATTTTAATGCCTTAACTTAAATCACCCTTACCTGACTCAGAGCACACAAGTGCATATCAAGTGGCAGTTGTAAAAGAGGGATAAAGATGACAGCTTGGGAACATGCACTTTCAAAAGCAGGTTAGCAACCAAAGCACTAATATTTAT
This sequence comes from Nanorana parkeri, assembly GCF_000935625.1. Lineage (NCBI taxonomy): Eukaryota > Metazoa > Chordata > Amphibia > Anura > Dicroglossidae > Nanorana > Nanorana parkeri. The sequence goes on along the minus strand of NW_017306652.1, from coordinate 820,082 downwards.
ATTGTGAGAGGTTTCTTTAAAGAAATTAAATATTAAATTTAGGGATGCACCGATACCGCTTTTTCAGTATCAAGTACGAGTACCGATATTTATATTTTGGTACTTGCCGATAGTCAAGTAGACATGTGCGATTTGTTTCGTTCCAAATCAAAATTCGGACGAAATTTCAGAAATTCGGAGATCCGGATGTATCCGAATTCCGAATTACAGATATAAAGTATGCAAACGAATCCGAATTTCCGATTCGTTCTTTTCGGACAAACTTTAGTTTTTTGGACGAAATTTCGTTGCAGCAAAGTGACATTTGAGAACAAAAAAACTTTTTTCCCTCTTAAATGTCACTCTGCTGCAACGAACGAAACAAAAACGAAACGAAATTTCGTATGGATTTCCGCTAACGAATTTCATCCGAATTTTGAAACGAATTGACTTTCGGACCCGTAGCTGTCAGAAGCAGGCTGTCGGCCGGCCAATGGCCAGCCGCTCGGCCAGCTTCGGCTTTCAGCACGGCTCAGCCGAGCCGATGCATATGCGTTCAGCTCGACTGAGCCGCTCGGCCATGTTCGGGAGCGGTACGGGCTATAGTGAATAGCCCGTACAGCACCCCTTCGGTTCTACTGAACCGAAGGGGTCCTGGGGCCGAAGCTAGCCGAAGGATCGGACGAAGCTACGGCTAGATCCTTCGGCAGCTTTGTGAATAGACCCCTAAATAAAGCAAAATCCGAATCAAAACGAAACACTTTTTTTGCTGGTGCACATTTCTAATACCAGGTACCGACACTGGTACTTCCAGTAGCATGGAGCCGGCTTCACGGGCAAAAAAGAATTGCCCGGGAAGCCGGCTTCATGCTTTTTGGCCGGCTCCATGCTGATTAGCTGGAAAGCTGGCATCCCACCTTATAAACATGGAGCCTGCTTCCTGGCCAATCAGGAAGCTGGGAGGCAGGTCATTACCCACTGCCTGGCTTCCTGTTTGGGCGGAAAGGCGGCTCAACGCTCTTAGGCAGGCCCATTTTTTGATTGGCCAGGAAGTCAGCTTCCCAGCCAATCAGCATCGAGCCGGCTGTTTGTCTGGTTTGATGCTAATTGGCCAGGAAGCTGTCTTCTCAGCCAATCGGCATGGCTTCTTGTTTGGCAGGCTCGATGCCAATTGGTTGGGAAGCTGGCTTCCGGCCAATCAGCATCAGGTCGGCCAATCAGCATGGAGTCACCTTTGCGACCAATCAGGAAGCTAGTCCGCTAGTCATTACCCACGACCCGGCTTCCTGATTGGCCGGGAAGCCGGGTACATGTTCCCTCGCGGAACTGCCGGTCAGAGGAAATCTCCCTCTGACTGGAAGTTCCGGTATCGAGGGTAAGTATCAGAGCATTTGGGCGAGCATGAGTACTCGCCCAAATACTCGGTATCGGCATTCTAGAATCGGTATCAATGCATCACTAATTAAATTCAATGTTCACATTTTGAGCAAAATTCTAACAAAATAGATTATTAGCTTTAGTGACAGGAAACATACATAAATATATTCATTTGCAAGTGGCTTCGACATGTTCCAATAACACTGAGTAAACGCAATATGTGAAAAAAGTGGTTCACAGAAGGCTGAGTAGCTAATAGCAGTAGATGTAAAAGGTGTGGTTTTCCCAGGGAAATCACAATTCATATTGTTAAAGTTCAGAAATTAGGGCATTTCAAAATGTGAGGAAAACAATGACTTAACAGGTTCTTGCTAAAATTACAAAAATATAATTAACATCTTCTGCATTGCAGCCTCTTTTTGTTACAAATTATAATACATTTTCTTTTTATAGTGTGCTGCTTGAGGGTGCGGTAATGAGTATGCTCACTTAGATGTCGGCATCTCCGTTTTGTGAACTATAATTTCCTGTTTCAGCTGTCGTTGGCATAGCAAAGAAAGTACTCAGGCTCTTTTAGTTTTGTCAGAACAAACTTTAAGAACAAACAATGAATTCTCTCCAGTGTTGTATCTTTATTTCATAACCTTTAATCTGGATCTGGAAAAGTCAGAGTGAAGAAAAATATTCTTGAGTCAGATGCTGCACTGTTTTGTTGCACAATATTGAAATGTACAGTGAGGGGAGAGATTCAGAACAATACATTGTTATTGTGAAATTAAAATTTTGACTCATGCACATGGGCAGACACACTTTTTTTTTTACAGAAGCATCTTGATGCCTGGTACCACCTAGTCCTCAGACATGCATCTGTTGATGAATACAAGTTATGATGCCCAAGCAATGTTAATTGGTGCTGCAATGCAATGGCAGGAACCTATTTCCCTGTTTTTCCTGGTGGTGGCAGTATTTTAGCAATTGACCACATGTGGTTCCAGGAGACACCACTAGGTGTCTCCCTGTACTAAAACTTTTATTTTTGGTATGATGTCTGTGCACAACTGCTAGATTTGATGCTCATCCTTTAGTCCTTGATAAGTAAAGTAGGGGTCAATCTACCCGTAGGGTGCTGGTTAAGGATTAAGTTACCCTTTGACTTAGAGTAAACAATGAGAAGCATTAATTTTAAAGGTTAGGAGGAGGGATAGAGTTGGATATTAACTGACAATTTTATTTATGTTGAGGAAGATGGGTTAACTTTGAGATTTAGCTTAAAGGGAAAGTTTGAAGTTCATGTTAAAGGAGAACTGTGAGGTGAGTGGAACTGTCACACGTTGGCTCTGTAGATCGGGAAGTAAATCAGCCATCTGGGTGGATCTCGACAGTATTGTCGGGATCCATCCCGACTGTGGCGCTCTCAGTATATATCGAGCTACAGCAAGCTATATACTGAGCTTTAGGTCAGGGGAGGACGTTAAGAGAACTATGGGATAAAATGGTTACCCCATAGTTCTCTTTTAATTGTTAAAGCAGAACCCCAGTAAAGAAAATAAAGCCTACGCTATAGCACTATAGTTCAGCCTGCCGTATGTGATCCCCCTCTTCCATACCACCGGCACCCCAACCCTCCTCCTTGTATTCCTCCTCTGCTTGCTGCTGCCTCATAGGGATGGAGTCATTTATGAAAGAATCTTGCAGGCTCTGAGAGACAGCAGGAATTTACCCCCTTCCTCCTGCTTCTCCAGTACCTAGTATATTACACCATGCAGTGTGTGCTCCAGCAGGAACACCAGAGGGTTTGTGTCACTTATCCCTGCCTCATCAAGGCTCACCTCTCTGGTTGCTATACTGAATGGTGGCAAGACGTACCGTGGTGGCACTGCCACAAAGGCAGCATGAGCAAACGCTTGTAGGTGCTGGTGGGGGAGGGCAACAAAAAACTGCCTCCCATACACAGGAGCAGCTGGACGTGGTTCTGAGCTTCATTTTCCTATAGTCTGAGCCCCGCCCCCTGTTCACTCTGCTTCTGACGCACACAAAAAAGGTAAAAAAGGTAAAAGGTAAAGGACTGTTCAATCTATTCACTGTGAATACAAAGGGTGGTACATGATAATATGCTGCCCACCACAATGCAATTCACAGTAATGTAGCACAATGCAACCAGTAAACAGGGGGGGCATACTACACACTTTTTAGCACACCACACTGCAATTCACTGTTATGTAGCTCAATAAAGTACTGTATATAGTAATATATACCCTGGTATGTAGAACTATATAGCACTGCATATAAGGTTCTATCTCTCCCTGAAAGTGATCTGTCAACTGTTCCTATCTACTCTAACTCCATATACATACTTACAAAAGACCAATGGGAACCCTGACTTTTATAGGGAGAGAGCTAGCACATTAGAAAACCCCCTGCTATGCCACCTGCCTGCAGTTCAAAGGCCATGAATTGTAATGATTGTTAACTGGTTGCTATGGCAGTGAATGTTCCCTTTAGTTATCATAATGTTAATGAAAACCAGACTCTATTTTGCCAGGTTCAGTATGACTAAATCACACCAGTTTAACCACATTGCAACCCTCTTCCATGCCATTCAGTCTCCTATGGACCTGAAGGTAGTTACCCCAGGTACGGTGGACATTGACCTCCATTTCTGCACCCCGCCCTGGTCCAGTCACAGTACATGCAAGCATGATCCGTGTCAAATCAGGGAAGAAGCACTTGAAATCGTATCCTTTGTTCTGGCTCTGAATGAGATAGATAGATAGATAGATAGATAGATAGATAGATAGATAGATAGATAGATAGATAGATAGATAGATAGCCTGTATTTATTTCCAAACTCAAAAACACACTGACAAGGTAATTGGGTGCCTTACAAAAGTTGGCCTATGCGCATGGATGTGGCAGAAATTTAGATTATGTGCTCCTATGGAGGACAGATATTCTTGTGAATGCTTTATTTACAGTACTTTATAAAGTGCTAAATAACTACAGAAAGTGAATAAATGATAGACAAATACATTTCTGCCTGTTGTCTGCTTAAAACTAATCCTTAGCGAGCATGTGTTTAAATTGCCTGGTTAACTTGCCTTCCTGAAAACCTTGCTGGAGAAACACTCCATGTTAACTGGCATTAGTTACTGACTTCCCTTCATCTGTCAAGATAAAGCCCATGCAGTTGACTAATTCTGTCTAATTTTCTCTAGGGAGTAGGCCTGAAATAAAGCAGTGTTTATTTTTATACAGATTCTCACAGCGCTTTTACATTTTGGTGACTTCTTGGATAGTTAAGGCAATTCAAAGGCCAAATATCACTTTCAGAGGTAGATATTTTATGTAAGGCTATAAATAGCTTTTTCCCACATTGCATCTTATCAGAGAATTTAATATTCGAGATAACACGTAAAAACAAAACAAGCCAAAAGTGAAGGAGCGTGAATAATTACCAATTTACAAATAAAACATTCTAATTATATTAGTATATGTGATCATAGTACATCATATCATATTAGATTATACTTTTTTAACAATAATTCATAATTATGCCAAAATCAATATATCTGTTTGTATGGAATTATCAAATATTGTATGTATTTCCACCTTTATAATCATTTTTATTAGAGGATATTTTAGCATTTAAATATGTCTTTATTTAATTTAATACCTTGAAATAAAACTGTATTCTTTCTAGAAACCTTAAAGGCATCAGGCTGTGCATTTTTTTGTTGCAATATGCCCCCTGTCCTGCCAGACTATAAAACATCCCAACTTCTAAGCAGGGATGGCATTTGGGAAAAATGTATTTTGTTACAAACACCAAATTAGGTTGAACGCGGTGGACTCGTGTCTTTTTTCAACCTAACTAACTATGTAACAATTTTACTGACACATATTCTCTCAATTTCTCCCTTTGAGCTGCTTAGGATAAATGAGTGTGCCTTTTTTGGGTGGTGTATGTAGGTTATTCATTTTATGCAGTATTCTTTGTATTTTTTCCATTTTTATATATCGGATCTATATTTGTGTACTTTTTTATGCATTTTTATTTGACTTCTTTATGATCTGTTTTTCTTTCCTTTTGTGAGAAAACAAATTAAGCTAACGAGGGGAGTTTTTTGGCCAAGAACAGGTCCAGGAGAGTTGAAAGGAGGTTCTGTATCCCTTAGGAGCCAAATAAAGCCTGTTGAACCCTTCAAAATAATAATTAAAAAAATATATTACTTTCACCTTCCCTATTGACTCGAATGTATTTTGCCAAAGTGGTGAAATTACACTGAAATCTTCGGATTTGTGGCCAAATTTCTGAAATTGAAAAATCTTGATTTCACTCGTCCTTGCTCCTGGCGTATGAGGAAAGTAGACATACCTTTTGGGCCATCCCACAATCCACCACTCAGTGCCTAAAGCTGGCCATACACCTATAGATTTTCTATAGATTTTTTTCTATCAGCCTATGGTCAGATGGAAAAAGTGCAACAGATTCCTCCATCTACGCTAAACTGTGTGGGCCAAGCTTCAGTATCTTGCTAGTCGGCCCTGCTGGCTCTCAAAACATCTGAACAATGCCTGCATCCAATCAGATTGTTCAGGTATTTTGACAGCCAGCGGGGCCGACTAGCAAGATACTGAAGCTTGGCCCAGCTGGAGATTTCTCCATCCACACAGTTTAGCGTAGATGGAGGAATCTGTTGCACTTTTTTCCATCTGATCACAGGCTGATAGAAAAAAATCAATTGAAAATCTATAGGTGTATGGCCAGCTTAACCCACTTTTGGCCAGACAGAATGATTGGTGACTATGACGGTTTATTTATTACTAATTCTGCCACCATAGGGGGTATTTTTTACCCAATAGCCCTGCAAAAAAGAGTGAATAAAAGAAGAGTGAATACTTGCTCCCCTGCCAGACACTGTGCTTTCTCTTATTGACTTCTACAACTTCTAATGACAGCCAACGGGGAGCAGATATTCCACACACCTGCAGTGGCTGGGGAGTGGAGAAACAGCAGCTATTTAATACACAGGCCACTGGAAAGGTACGTAAATTCATGTTTTTTTTAAAAGAGGAAAAAGTGGCAGTGATGGGGACAGGGTCAAGTTAAGCATTATGTATGCATGAAACAGTAAGGAAACTGTTGTGGGTATGCTTAGAAAAAAGTAACCAAAATGTTGTTCTCCGATCCCCTGCAAATGAGACATCAGTATATGTAGTATTAGTCATTCTGAATAAAAATAAAGATGTGAGCAGGTAGGCAGCGGGCCATGTATTTATTTAAAAAAAATCATTTTCAATTTTGGCTGGAGCATAACTTTAGAGGAAATGTATAGTTATTTCATCCTCTTTAAAGATATTTATGTAAAAGCAATATTAATTATGCAAATGATCGTATATGTTATAAATACACATGGCAACCATATTTGCCCATTACATATGCAAGTGCTCCTTCCTGAATTGCGGTGCTATAGAATAGTGGTGATTTTTTAGTGCTAATTTTATGAGCTGGATGAAAACAATGCACTCCCTTGCGTAAAAAGTGCGTAATATCTTATTTTAACAGCTGTTAAGAGAGGAATTGTACTGAGCCATTGAGAGCTCCCTTTAGCTACAAATCTACACATCTTTCTGTTTAATAGAACAACATAACTATGAAAACCCAAGCTAGTAAAAGTATGCGCAATGCCCTTTAGAATTTTAAGAAATCCAATCTTGTCTTATCATAATGTAGGCTGCATTCACATGGGGTGTTCTGGGATTCCTGCGGCAAGAAGCTATGGATTCTGGCAGCCACATCTGGCAGCGGCAGTCCACATTTAATCGTACATGGTATGATTACTTGCAGTGTGAAATAGATGATTGTCTCTGGAAGCAGCATAGATGTGTCCAGGGACAATCATCTATCCCAAACTGCATGTAATCATACCATGTACCAGTGAGGTGCAGTACCTCTGGTTCCGTGTGAGGCATACCCCAGCCTCGCCTCCAGCACATCCAGCCACGCCTCCCGCCGGCCAAAGCCCCGCCCCAACCAGGTCCCCAAGCTAGTGTGAAGGAGGAAGGGAGGAGAAAGGGAGGAGCCTCCCTGTCCCTCACTTGCCCGTCACTGTTGAGGCATCGAGATCGATGGCCTCAGTAGTTTTTTTTCTTTTTTTGATTGGACAGCTTGGACCAATGGTGCTTTGCCATTGGTCCAAGCCATCCACAGAGCTCATGCCTCTAACAAAGAGTAGAGCCTGTGACAACTCTGGCTTCAATTGTTAGGTTACACAAGCAGTGGGGAAGCCCGTTGCTGTGTAACCTAACTACCTGTTAAAAGCCGGATGCAGCGCTGCCTATAATTAACAGACAGCACTCCGTCCATGACAGGTTACACAACGGGGAGGATTTTCCTGCTGTGTAGCCTGATAAAAGACGATCTGAATGGAGAAAAAACTGCCAACTTCAAGACTTGAAGCAGACAGCTTTTTCCTCCATAATACTAGGGGAGGCTCTGCCTCACCTGCCTCCCCTGACCGCACGTCCCTACGATGTACGACTTCTGCTGTCACCCTTTCATTAAAGTGACACTAAACTCAGAAGTTAAATCTCAAAACTGCATTCAAGTACCTTATACCCTAAAAATGTGCTTTATTTGTGTATCACTTGGCTGTAGATTCTCAAATCATCTCTGAATTCGTGCTGACACTGTGCTTCCTTCTGGAGGGTGGCTACTTTTGTTCCCCATGGTCCCTGTGTGCGTTATAAAGCTTGCATCCATGATGGACTACAATCTCACGTTTAGTTAGCTAATTTGTATTGAAGTAATAGTCCTGTTGATTTTGCTAGAAATACAGTGCCCTTGTCATTTCCTGTGAGATGAGCTGGAAGCAAAAACAATGTTATTTTTTGTGTGAACTACTAATCCCACCAGTCCTTATAAAATGGGGATGGACTAAGGCAGATATTTTTGAAGTCCAAAAAAAAAAAAGATAAGTCTTTCATTTAAATGTATTATTGGCTTGCTGGCTGTTTCCTTATTTTCAGATTTATATCACACCACCGTTTAGCCATGCACCCATCCTCACACCAGGGTTATTCAGAAGTCAGTGCAGTGTGGCTTGATGTCCATCCTGGGTGACAACTATGGCTCCTTTCATAGATACAGTGGAGGAGTGAGTGGAGGAGTGAGCGTAGCCACCCAGAGATTGGAAGTGTGTTATTTGCTGGTCACCAGGTAAAAAAAAGAAAAATAACCCACACCTACGGGCTGGTAAGCTGCAGTATATAACATTTTTGTTTTTGGGTTTAGTTCCTGTTACGGTGATGATATTCCTGAGATTCTGAATGACAACTGAGCTCTACACTTAACCTAATTTAGTTGTGTTTCGCAAAATAATTTTAGTTATACAGTTGTAGCCCTGGCGGGGGAGCTCTATGGCCAGGACATTGCAGCTGCACTGTAGGCGATCTCTCTCTTCCCACTGGTAATTGACAGGCCTGCAGAAGGCAGCAGGAAGGCAGCTGGATTGTGGTTGACTGTATCCATTGCCTGTGTTACATCTGCCTTCACCTAGCTTATTGGGACATTGTTTGAGAGATCATCTATGCAGCATCAGTGTGGGGGGAAGCCTTTTAGCCTTGAACTTGTTTACTGTTGCTGGTACCTTTCTGCCACCAATAGAACTAGAACCTATAGGGGACTGCATTGCCCTTTTAACCCTTTGGCAATTGGAAGGTGTTACCTTTACTTCTGGATTACAAGTACCTTTGCTTGTAAGTTCAAAGGCTCGACCGCTAGCAAACTTATTTCATTCTTCCACTAGCCAGTGGTTAGATAGGACTTGAATATGGTAGTTGGGCCGTATTGTTACCTGCATTATGTTACATTACAAGAGTATTTACCTCAGTTACTGTCGTTACTGTATTGTTGTGTTAAAGTCGCTCCTATTTTGCTTGTCTAGGGCATTCTGGCAGGGCCGTTTTGTAGGCAACTAGGGGAATGAAGGGCATTTATAACTGTTTCAGTTAGGGATGCACTGATACAATTTTTTCAAGAGTACGGGTACTGATCTTTTCCTTGAGTACTAATACCAATTACCGATACCTTTTTTTAGTGTTATGTGACAGTTTTTCTAAAACAATACAGACTAATAGACAGACTGACTCCAAGCAGTAGCAGGACTACAAATCCCAGCAATGCATTATACAGCAATGCAGAATGCCGCCAGCTATAGAGGACTACAAATCCCAGCAATACATTACACAGCAATGCAGAATAATATACTCTGTGTTGCTCACCAAGGCTGCTTGTGGGTCTCACCAAGGCTGTTTGCAGGATCTCACCAGGGCTGCATGCAGGGTCTCACCAGGGCTGTGTGGGTCAGTGGGGGGTCTCACCAGGGCTGCGTGCAGGTTTTACCAGGGCTGTGCAGGTGGGTGTGGGTCTCACCGGGGCTCTACAGGCAGGTCTCACCAGGGCTGTGCGGGTGGGTGCGGCACTCCCCAGTGCTGTGCCGGGTCTCACCATGGCCGGGCAGGCAGCGGGCAGGAGGAGGAGGAGATGTGCGGCCAGACCGGCACAGGTGCAGCGAGGTCCCCACAAGGCTGCCATTAGCAAGTGCGGGACATTATGGCAGCCGCTCGTGTTTAACCACTTCCTGCGGTTTCACGTAAATACACGTCATCCGCTGGAAGTGGTTATACCACGAACACGGCTGCTGCTGCAGCCGTGTTCTTGATACCATTTCAAACAGCAGACGATTGCTGTTTAAATACAAGCGATCTGGTGTCTGTACAGGCTCCGGATTGCTTGTACGGGGCGGGGTGCAGCTATGTGTGCCCCCTGCCGGTGCCGCAGTTGGTTTCCCAAGCTCCGCTGTCCCCTGTGAGAGCCCGGGACCGGTATGGTGGGTCTCCCCTGATGGATCAGAGGGAGATCAGCAGGCTTCCAGCTGCTGATTTCTCCTCCGATCACTGGACCCGGAAGGGATGTGCATTACATCACTTCCGGTGTCACTGTGCACATTCACCAGCTTCTATAGCCAGAAGAAGAAGTTGGTGAAGCAGATCTCTGCTTTATCAGTTTATTTGGGGTCCCCAGGTGGCATTAGGGGTCTGCAAGACCTCTGATGTCTCTATAAAGAGGACCTGTCACATAATATTTGCTATTAAATAGGGGGCTTGTTAGCCCCCTATGTGATAGCAATAAAGTTGAGTGTAGAAAAAAATGAAATTTAAAGTAACAGATTAAAACAATTTTTTTGCATTTTTAATTTTTTTTAAGTCCACAGTATTTGATCTTGAGTTTACCCTGTCATTGATGAAACAGTTTATTCAGCACTTTCCATAAAGGGCTTATTTCTGTTTAAATAAAGCCAATCAATTTGATCACTCCTGGTGTGTCAGTGAGTAGTTGAGTCCACTCAGGGCTGGTCACTACTCCCACGGCAAAAGGAGCCAACATGCTAGCAGCTCCTTAGGGAGTCAGTGCTAAATAATGTTACTGCTAAATTATACATTCTGTTGTGAAGTCTATGAAATATAATAGATAGTATATAAATAGATATATAATGCAATAGCTGGGATTGGGGGGTGAAGGATCTACCTAATATCACTGTTCCTGCAAGGCTAGGCATGGTTTACAAGGCTGCAAATCCTGATGGGTCATAGGATGCTAGATGTATTAAAATATAGTTGGTGATTTGAAGTATTTGGAGAAAATGACCTAATTTCTTGTGGTAAATACTGACAGTTGGAACTACTGCATATTATGTGTAACAATATCCATTTCTAACTTTTTGCTGGGGACAATTTACTCCTATTCGGCTTGTATAGCTGCAGTTTGGAAGATTATTTTGGCACAGATTAAAACGTTCCACAAACCAATACGCATGCCAGGGTAAATACCTGAAGTTGAAGTCTTTACTTCTTGCTTTGTCACATGAGTAAACATCTTTTCTCTTTGTATCTGCATCTTTCAATCTGTAATGCTAGACCACCCTCAACATGTATACATCATGCACATCATATAACAAATGTCATTAAATGAATGGAAAGATGCAGGCCTGAATGAGGTCATCCACACATTGCCTGATGCTGCAAATATTCCTTAACTCTTAACAGCCTACTAATTTTGTGATGCTTAGGTCTCATTAACACTAGAAACGCCTGGCACGTAAGTTCCGTGCTGCATGCACGGCCATATCGCTCAGCTCCCAGGAAGGACAGGTGCTGCGTGTGATTAGAACGCAGCCCCTGTCCTTCTCTATGGCACTACGTGGCCGTACGCTGCCCTACACTCACCCGCCCTGCACGTCCGTACGATGGATCCTGTCTGCGTCCAATCCGGGACACACGCACCTGTACGGACCTGCACTTGAGGTGAGCGTAGGGGGGCGTATGGCCGCATAGTCCCATAGAGAAGGACAGGGGCTGCGTACTAATCACACACAGCACCTGTCCTTCCCAGGAGCTGAGCGATACGGTTCGTGCATGCAGCACGGAGCTGTAGGTGTCAGCTGTTTCTAGTGTGAATGAGGGCTAAAGAGTGACACAATGGGTTCACAAAAGACCAGAACAGGAAATGACTAAAATACACAAAGCCTTCATTGCAGTCTCTACCTCCCTTGCACTACTTCATAGCATTATGCATGTTACTATAATGCAGGTGTTCTTTAAGGCCTACTCTAGTCTTGTGTTCTTCCATGCTGTTAATCTGTTGCCATGGTACTGATTGCAGATTAACCTGTGACAGCTTGTCAGGTGTCTGACTCAGATGACATTCAGCAGCTCAGAACATCACTGTAACAAACTATTTCACGACAGGCACTGTGTAAATGCTATGTATGGGTGTCATAACCTAATCAGGTGAGTTTAACATGAACTTTGCACTACAGACAGGCCTAAAGACTCACATATATGTGAACATCTCACATAATCGTTATTGCATTATTAATAATTACATATCAGAATCCATATACTTTGTTATGTCTTTTACAGTTAAGCTATTGGTCTTGCGGTGTGTTATAGGAGACACCATAACAGGGATCCCAACCTGAAATAAATCATTTCAAGGAGGTGCCCTTCTCATTTCATGGAGGTGCCCTCTGTCAACCCCCCCTCTCCATGTGGGGGGGGGGTGGAACAACAATGGAGAGAGCATCCCCCTGAAATGATGGCAGATAGCGAAGAAACTAATGCTTCCCTTGCTATCTGCTGTTTTTTTTAATTTTTCTGACAGCTGCTGCCATCAGAATAAAAAAAACAAAGTCTGGTAAGAATTTTAGGGGGAAACCCCACCCCAAAAAAACTGAAAAAAATGTGGGGTCCCACCTAATATTCCCAACCAGATCCTTAATCCAAGCACAGACTTGGCAGGGCAGGAAAGGGGGGTAAGCGAGCCATCTCACTGGAAAATCACTTTGTCCCCATGAGGAACCCCACCCCCAAAAAATGTGGGGGTTTAGTTCAAAGTTCAATCCCGATGTCCAGCATTGTCCATGAAGACGCTGACCCATTGAATTCCAAAAAAGCCCGCCAACCCACCGGCACCCGACGAACTGCCGCCGCAGACTGACAAACTGGTTTATTTTTTTTTATTAAAGAACTTGTCAAAGCTTTTGTTTTGTTGTTTCAATTAAAAAAGTTTTTCTAAAAGTGTGGTGTGTTTATTAAAACTTTACGTTAACCCTTTAGTGAATGAGTAGGGGTACAAGTATCCCTTACTTATTCACAAGGGGGGCAGCAGCATATGGGTGCCCCCTTTAATAAAGAGGGTACCCTCGATGCAAATAAGCCCACCTGCCCACAGACTCCCACAACCATCGGGACTGTATTGTGGCGGAAGAGGCCGCATGCTCATCCCCCTTTCCTGCCCTGCCGGGCCTGTGCTCGGATTAAGGATTTGGTTGGGATTTTTAGGGGAACCCCACATTCCCCCACACATTTTTTGGGGTGTGGCTCCCCATTGAAATTCCTAACAGACCTAAAGGGCCTGGTAGGACTTTTGGGGGAACCCCACACACTTTTTTACTTTTAACTTGGGGTCCCTGCTAACTTTCCTAACTTACCTAAAGGGTCTGGTCTGAATCAAGAGGGGGACCCCGCGCTGTTTTTTTTTGTTTCGTTTTACATTTGCGGGAAAAATGTTCTGCTTCGGCAGGCCATTCTGCCCGCTTAGGCTGTGTTTGGCTCAGCCGAGCTGAAGCATATGCGTTCGGCTCGGCTGAGCTTTTCGGCTGCTTCAGCTATTGTGAATAGCCCGTACAGCAGCCCTTCGGTTCAGCTGAACCAAAGGGCTCCGTCGCCTGAAGTGAGCTGAAGGATTAGCTGAAGCTAGGGCTATATCCTTTGGCTTTTTAGTAAATAACCCCCTAAATGTTTTCTTTTTTCTTTTTAGCTTTTGACAGTCTACAAAATAATAATAATTAAGGCTGGGTTCACACCTAGGCGCATCGATACCGCGATTCGCGGCGACAAACGCACGTTTCCGAGGGCTACCTGGCTGTATCCCAATGGATACGTGTGGCAAATACGCCCCAAAGAAGCTCCTGTACTTCTTTGGGCGTAGGGCATTTTGCAGCGCGTTCCTACTCGCTGTAAAACGCCCAGGTGGGAACCATGCCCATAGGCAATCATTGGTTTTCACATGTTGAGCGTTGTTGTTTTACAGAGCGTAGGAACGTGCTGTAAAACGCCCAGGTGTGAACCAGGCCTGAAAAACAGTCTGCAGTTTCCCCACCCAAATTGATACCTGACCTGACTTTGCCAGGGGACCCCCAGGCAAAGCACCATGTCCCTATGTCGATGAGGACAAGGACATCTTCCCAACAATCCTGGCCAGGTGGTTGTGGGGGTCTGTGGAGAGGGGGCCTTTCCAAAGGGTCTGGTATGAATTGGGAGGGGGGGACTCCACGCTGTTTTTTTTATTTTAACGTTTAACAACACAAGTGCATTCCGAATGACATTTGTAAAACATTTTGAATGCATCCAAATTTCGTTGTCGAAAAATTCGGATACGTTAGGATTCACTCGGAAATTTGGATGCATGCCGATATTTGTTAGAATGTCAATTTGGAGTGAAATGAATTGCACATGTCTACAAGAACCAAAGAGTTTCCAAAGAGAATAAGGGCAAGCACAACCTATACAACGAGTTAAGATTTTCTTAAAAATATTTTGTCAGTATCTCTGGATCTTCTGGGAACTTTTGTCTTTGTATTTTTCATCATATGCTCAGTTTCAATTGCCCAAATTTAAGGCAGAATTTGCTTTTAGTTTATATAATCATTGTTCTTTTGATCACTTTTCTGAACTTCTGTAAACAATGTTAGCTAACTTTATGTAGCAAAATCTGCTCAGGTTTGGTATAAGCTTTCATATTTTTTGACTAATGTCATCAGTGTTTTCATTAGAGTAAATTTCCAGTAAAAGGTGTCAAACTTATGTATTGCACCAGCCATGTAAACAAACTTTTCATTTTCTAGTTCCAGATTTTCACAAATGAGACCTGAATTTTTTATCCCATCACTGCACAGAACCTAAAATCTGAAGTGCTGTAATTACATTATACCCCGTAAGTTTGCTATGTTTTTCTGTGACACCTGGAGAAAATTACACCACTCACTTCTCCAAAAAAAAGTGATTTCCCTGATGTTAAAAGCAAGTTATAAAATTCCAACTCCAAGCTCAGGTAAATGCAATATTTATACTGCACAGGTATATCATGTGTTTAACTTGTTATTAAATACCATTGCTGGACTTTAATAGTCCAAAGAAGAAGTGAAATAGGGGGTTTAAGGCTGAACTGTTATTGGCAGTGGTAAATCATACACTAGACAAGGACATACAGGTTTGCCATGCCCTTTTATTCAGCAAGGCAACAGACACAGTTTCAGTGTATAAGGGCTTTGTATGGCTAATCCATAGCATAAAACACACAAAACATCCGCTCATCTGAGTCACTAACTAAACATAGGTGAGTTCTGAACTAGCAACATATGAAGAGAAAGGTTTGTTGCACTCCTTACCGGACAACCCCAATATAGGGAAGGGTGCTTGGAATGACCGCAGATGGCGCCGCCAATTGCAAACAATATAGAGATGTCAACAACACACCAGACTCCTTCAAGGATAGTCAATCGTGAATTTATTCAAAACTTATGTCAAATACACAAGCGCTTTTGGGACCACACAGGATCCCTTCATCAGGCATAGCAGTGACACTGAACTAGCAAGATTCCCCCAGTGGGTTCCCCAGAACAAACAGCCAACACTTGTACACCTTTTTAGTTTTGTTTTAGCATGCAGCCCTTTTACCTAGCAGCAAACTCCCACAGCAGAGACAGAGAGTGCGAGAGAGAACACTGAGCATCAGTCAGCTCACTTATCTAAAGGCCTGTGGACTTCTGAGATGAACAATGAGATTAGACTACCAGAAACAATGTGGTCATCATCTTGTGACCCTTGCACTGTTCCCTTTGGAGTCACCCACTTTAGTAGAGAGTTGTCTGTAATCAATCAGAACGGTCTGCCCATAAAGTAATACTTCAGTGACTCTAGTGCCCACTTTATGGACAGACACTTCCTTTCCACTATTAAATAGTTAAACTCTGCATGGATAAGTTTTAGGCTGAGGTATGCTACTGGATGTTCTTCCCCATTCATTTCCTTGAAAAACTTTTTGACTGAAGTTGTAGGTGGTAAGCTGAGGTGCATAAGTGAGGAATTTTCTACAAATGACAGAGCTCTTTGGTTACCTTTGACATGGAAGGGGTTTATTGGTTGGTTAAAATTTCTTTAGGTATAATGACATGGGAAAACACGTGGAGCAGCTTTTTTTGTTATAACCTTAGAGGACATATGTCTGAGAGGGATTGCTTCTGGATGCTGATTGGCCTAGGCAAGGACTACTAATATGTGCTGGTGCCCCCTGGCAGACTTTGGCAGTAGTCTGACTAGATCCTTATCAATGCACTGAAAAGGGACCTTTATTTTGGGCAAGGGTACCTGTGGACTTTGAAATGTGGTTGGGGCACATTAGTTTGACACTAAGGACAAGATTTACAATACTGCTCAACTACCTTTTAAATACTGGACCAGAAAAAAAGGCTGCTCAATCCTCCTTTTACTACTACTGCTAAATGATCACTCAACACATGAGAATGTGTGAGATCCAATGCCATCCTTATGTGAGACTGAGGAACCATCAGTTGCTTCACAACTTTCTCCATTTCCTTCTTTACATGGTACAGTAAGTCCCGGTATACGGCAAAATGTTAGTATACCAGGTTAACGTCTGGTTCCTGAGGTACCCTGTTTATCACCTTTACATTTTCCATGCATTTGCCAAATTAGGATCCTGCAACTGTGCAGTCACAAACTCTTCCCTGGAAACAGTGTCTATATTTTCTCGGGCAGTGGGACAGTTTCCTTTAACTTGGGCAAAATAGAGACAGCATTTATTTTAGACACATTTTCAGTACAGTACAGTTCAGAAAAGTATCCACGTTTCCCAAAACAGAGGAAAATACTGTGTAGCAAGTTTTCAATCACACCCATGACATGGTTCACAAGGTGTCTTCACTGAATGCATCATAGTACTCCCATTTGATCTGGGCTTCAGTCAACAGTTGCTGGGCAGTTTATCTATTTGCCAATATCAGCTATTTTACAAGCTCCTCCACTGTGTTCAAAAATAGGTGTCTGTCTCTTTAAGGTACTGCCCAGCCCACATCCTCCATCAAGGTTCAACTGGACAGGTTCAGGTTCAACTGGTATTGGCAGCATTAAACCATGCACGAAACAGTCCAAGGTGGTTTGTCCTGCACTTTTATTCAGCAAGGCAGCCAACAAATAAATAAATAGTGAAGGAGAGCACTGTACAGCAATTTCAGCACAGAAGACCAACAAAACATCTGCTCGTCCAAACTGCTAACAAACTCAGATCAATTCCGGGCTAACAGGGTGCTCCCCAATGGATACCCCAAAAGAAGCAGGCAGCACTTGCACTTTTTTTAACTTTCTGTCATCAATCAGGCTCCTACATCAGGGAGAGTGATTGAGACAAACCCATAACATCAATCAGCTCACATATATTAAGGCCTGCTGACTGCTGAGACAAATACTCAGGTCTAGCTACCAGGTTAGCTAGGAATGGAGGCTTTATTCCACTCAAAGCTCTAAAAAAGCCCCCAGGCTCCAGAGCACAGAACAAAGCTTACTAAGATTCTGAGTAAATCAAAAGATTGCTTTTTCCCCATCAGCGATAAGCTGAACGGAGGTTCGTCCATCCCCTCCCCAGCTTCCCCCCGACACCAGAAAAGCCGGTCCCGGGCCCGTAAGAGGGACAGCCACGTGGGTTGTGTTGGGGGGGGGGGGGGATCGCCATGGAAGCGATCTGGCGACAGCTGAGTCACCAGAATCACTTCTACTGCAAAGCAGACGGTCGGCTTTACAAGTTTAAACAGAGTCTGTTTAAACAGCCCTGATGCCAGCGACGTCCACTGTACGTCGTAGGTAGTGAAGGGGTTAAAAGTCAAAAAAAAGGTTAGAATGCTTATGATCGACAAGTCTCACTGATTGAAAGTGCATATCAATCCAATATTCAGATATTTATGTTGCCACCACCATCTCAACAGTTCATAACCCAAATGGATACTTAGGCTAATTGTATCTGTAATCTAAGGAAGTAGAACTCCAACCACAGATTCAGTCCACAATGTATCCACATAAATAGTCCTTATAAGTGTTTTATTATAATGCAGAGGAACACTGAAACCACATATGCATATGAATGCGCACAGCCTAGCCTAGATTTGACTATAAAGCATATATAACTGTTTGTGTTAGTTATAAAGTCCACACAGGTAAAGCCCATGCACTGTGGGAGGTGTATTTATCCACTCTCCTGTTGCATGAATTATTAAGCCAGATTTAAAGTGTGCCAAAGTATCTTATGATAGGCATAGTAGTAATATGATTTAGGTTTGTAACCCACCACTACTTGGTCTCCAATCCGTGTGATTTATTTCTGTAGATGGTAGGATGAATGGTGTGAATATAGCATGTGTAAACATCGATTAATGCAGACCCATTGTACTTCTCTGAAAAAGCATATCCACAGCAGATTTCCTTACATTAGAGTACCACCGGAGCCTGTGGTATAGTCTTACACCCCACAATTCTTTACGTGTTTCATGCCAGCATAAGGGGACTTTCTCAGAAGAAGGCATAACATACTGATGTCTTTACAGATGTCTGGATCACTGGTATACATGAATCTTCAATTCCAATTGTTTACATTCAAAATCGCCATACTTTTTTTGAGGTAATCACTAGACCGAGCACTCAAAATCAAAACATCAATTTACATGTGTCATGATAATACATGGCACGGATACATTTCCTGATCTTCCCTAGAAAAGAGTTCTCTCTCCCAACCCTTCCTGACACAGGTTGGCAAATGATGGAGCACAAGTAATGCCCATCGTCGAACCTTGTATCTGCAGTTGTTGAACAAGAAAACATTGTTATGGAGAATGAATCCTAACAATTCCAACATGTACATGTATGTGTTTTCCTAATTCATCCAAGAATATTTTCACTGTTTTTATGCCCTTTGCATGTGGATTAGATAAATAAAAACTTTCCACATCAACCCCTACTAATATTGTCTGTCTATCTAGCCAATAAGAGTAGTAATGTACAAAAGAAAGATCATTTGTTTTTACCTTTTTTTAGTTCCCGGGAAGTCACAAGGACAAAATGTATTTTCTGTACTCAATGAAAATACTTTTAGTCTGAATAAAATAAAAATCAAGTGCAGCCACTACATCTAAGAACTTCCAGTTTTTTTGTGGTAAAATTAGGTACCTCGGCTTATATTCGGGACGGCTTATACTCGAGTATATACGGTACATTATAATATAAAAAAAATATGTTTTTTTAGTTTAAATACACCTAACACAACTTATGCCTTAACACTTTATCCTTAAATGCTAACACTTAACCTGACCTTTGCAATCCACCCTAAACCTAATACAAAGCCTAACTCCTAAAAACTCCTAAAATGGTTCCTTAACACATATCCCTTCTGAACACTAAACCTCCCCCCAAAACCTAAACTTAACGCCAAACTAGTGGCTTTTGAAAAAATGGTCATGAGCACAGTTGACTGGTAATAACACTTTTCCATCAACCTGTGGCTTTGAAGAAAGAGACAAGAGGCAGGACTCTAACATTCATTTATTGTAATGCTAGTTACCCGGAAGAAAGCTTTCTCTGTATGCTCTATTTTCTTTACTGTGCTGTTTTTCTCTTGTGGTGAATTTAAGAATAAAACAAAGGGGCCACAAGCAAGCGTTTTGCAGGTTGAAGGTAAGTTGGGTTTAAAAAAGTATGCTCATTCTTGGACTTGCTTTCAGTCCCCAGCAGTATATGGAGAAAGCAAACCTTGTATCCACATATGTCTAGGTGCATGGCAGCAAAATCTCAGGACATTGTAGAGTGACTTTATTTCATTATGCATGCTATAGAAAAGCCCAACTGAAGTCACAGAAATATATAATTAGTCAGATAGACTTTGTACAAACCATCTCAATTGTCCTAGTATTACCTTTACTTTTCTGTTACACACACTGTGCAGGGTGTCTAAAAAAGGATTGTGCCGTTCAATGGGCACCACTGTTCCTTGTAAAGTTTCAGTTTTATTTAGACACTTTCCCTCCCCATCTCTGCACTATAAGTCTGTGCGAGTGCATGTGCTGAAGGGTGTGGCTGTTATACAGCTCTGCCAGGACAGAACACTGCAGTGTAAGTGTAGGTAGCAGCATTTTTACTGGGAGATACAGGTATTTGAAGGCATTTTCTAGTAAAAATCAGTCTCAAAAATATAAAATGCAGTGATACAGGACTATACAAAGATAAACAGGCATGAAACTATGATTGGGCTTTAATAAATTCATATTTTTTCAATGGTTACATATGATTAATTTATTGCAATGTGCATTTAACTATTGTGAAGGCCTGTGAACATAGGGACTGCAGAGTTGGTGTTGATGTACCTTG
This sequence comes from Nanorana parkeri, assembly GCF_000935625.1. Taxonomy (NCBI): domain Eukaryota; kingdom Metazoa; phylum Chordata; class Amphibia; order Anura; family Dicroglossidae; genus Nanorana; species Nanorana parkeri. The sequence continues at coordinate 799,676 of NW_017306652.1, read as the reverse complement.
AGTGTTTATTACATCAAAATCTTGCCTGACATGTTACCTCAAATGCACACCTAAGTAAACCATGCAAACATTATTACTTCAGAAAAAAAATCATCAAATAGAAAATGCTTGCTGCAATATTACAGTAGATGTGATTAAGCAGAACCATACTACCATTATATCTTATTAACAATGAATAAACTATTCTCTGAGAATTATTTAATGGACAGGAATTTTTACTCATTTTATCATTAAATAATGATTCAAGAAGCTTATTTCAGATTTATATTGGGATCATTGGTTTGGCATTCTACCATTAAATAATGCACTACATAAGTTCTACAGTATGTCAATCTTGTGGTAATGAGCCTGTTGTAATAGAACCCTTCAAGGTTAAACACTGTTTTGCAGCAGTAATTGAGCAGAGCTCTTTGTGAAAGCTTGGAAAATTGCCAGTACGACTGAACACTTATTCCCTTTTTATTCCCCCTCTATCACACAAATATTCACTTTGAGAAAGTTTGCTTTGCTCTTCATATTTTACCCACAGTTTCCATTTTTGATCATTGATAATAATCTCTTATGCAATGTAAAAAAGGAAAAACAAATTGTCTTTATAATTTTGGAAAACAAAATAACTTTTACAGCTAAGTGCAATTAATAAAAAGGTATTTTAATGACACCTGTGTTTTTGACAGCTAGTTATACAACTATAGGACCCTGCAAAAGTGAGCCACTTTTAACAGCCAGTCAGGTGAATACCATTTAGACTTTTTAACTGTCATAATTTTGTGACTTCATATTTTACAAAGTTTTTCCTTTTTTAATTGAAATCATTACCTTGACATTTCATCCTTCATACGCTAGAAAAAGAAGCAGGCATTATGTGTAGGAATGTGGAAGGAGAGATAACATGGGGTAAGATTTAGAGCTGAACTGAAATATGCTAAGTACAGCACATTTTTTTTTACACTTTTCTGGCCAATAAAGTAATATAAAGAGCAGAACTGTTTAGTTAACCCCTTCATAACTGTTTTTAACCACAGTCATGGAGAGGTGGATTTACAAAACTCGCAAACTTTTTTCAATAATGAATCCATAGCAAACAAATATACATTGCCCGGCAAAGTATTTGCAGTTTTTCCCAAGCATTTTCAATCATCATGCTTCCGAACAGCTGGGTCTAACTCTCTTGGCTCAGCTTCCTTGTATTTCCTGTTGAGCACAAGATCACAAGGGGCAGATGGAGGGGATTGGCTTGCCCTGCTATGTCTGTCTGTTTGTGGAGACACACAGTTTACTAGCATACACAAAGGTGGCTCCATAGAACCCTGCAGGGGAAAGAAGCCCCCATAAAACAGGGTATCATGGCCAGTGCTCAGGGGATCAGCTGATTCTGCAGGAAATCAAAACTTTTAAAAATCAAGGAGCAACATCCATTGTAAGTGATTCAATCAGCATTTGAAATAGCTTGAAAACCATATATTTTTGTTTTAATATTAATAAAGGTGTACTTAATATTGCTATCTTTTATTGATTATGCATATTTTAATGCATGTTATAATGGTGGCTAAGGGATTTTACAATGGTACTAAGCGTGTTTACATCGCTACATGGTTTGTAAGGTTGAAAAAAGACATTAGTACTGTTGGAATTAATCAGAATTCTCTCACTAGTTTTGGGGATTTTTCATACAGAGTAAAAAGCTGTGGCTGTGATTAGAATGGGGCAAAATGTAATTTTCTTAAGGTATTTTCTTTTCTGGTCTAATGTCCTTAGGCTAATAATTCAGCCTATTTCTCTTCTGGTTGAATGTATTTATGCTATTATTTTAGTCTAGTTTCTTTTCTGATCAAATGTATTTAGGTTGTTCTTTTGGGATATATTTGATCAAATGTATTTAGGCTATTGTTTTAGGCTATTTGCTTCTGTTTGAATATTCTAAGCCTGTGTTCTCTTAGGATTGAATGTTTATAGGGTATTGGGGAGTGTAACATTTGCCCTTCGAAAGACAAGTCAAATATAAGAAAATGAGATTTCATCATAATTTTTATAAATATACCACATAGAGAGGGTAAATCACTCTAGCACAGGCACAGTCAGCACTAATAAAAACCAAATGGAGTTCTAACTCCTCACTACTATGTCCAAAAACTAAAAAAAAAAAAGTTTGGGCTTGTGGTACCCTTTAAGAATGCCTTTCCACAATGTAAACTATCTACTATTTAAGTAAATCAACCAAATTTTTTTCATCCCCCACATAGTTAGTTGCACATATTCCTGTGGAGGAAAGATTACAGCAAAGTTTAAATATATAAGATATTTCAAATGAATATTACTTTATAGATTATTAAATCAAATGCAAATATCGGAACACAGCTGTGTACCATGGTTTTGCAATGTTTTATCATTTGATGTAATTGTAATCTGCATAAGAGGCAACATTTGAGGCAAATAAATGAAAATACTATATTATAACTGATATGTTCTAAAATACTTTTGCACTGTAAGTCATGACAATTTAATTGCACTTTATACATATTATTTACCATTCTTATAAGTCACAAACAGCTTTTTATTTGTTTTTTTTCTGTCATAAAAAGCTTTTCAGAGCTATTGCAGCAATGCAGGTTTCTGCTCTGCTGATCTCAGGTGTAAGCTCTTGGAATAAAAGGTGAAAGGATTTAGAAAATAATAGAAATTGCATAGTGATTAATCAATTTAGCTGTCAGTCAGAGCCACCTGCATTGCAAAGGTCAATTTGGTAGAAGAGCATGTTGGCTTATAAAAATGCTGGTTGAAAATTTCCTGGAAGAGTATTTCTAAAGATGTTAGGATATTATATTTCAGAGTTTATTTCTGGCTTCTGTGGAACTTTATATGTATATAAATTGTTTACACTAAATCACATTTATTTTGTCTTAAGGAACAGTTCAAATTGGCCTCCAATATTTTTCTTGTGCCGTATTGGTGCATCAGTGGCGTAGTGGTTAGCGCTTCTGTCTTGCAGTGCTGGACTAGGCTGGGCATTCCTTGTTTGAAACATGGCCTGGCCACTACCTGCAAGGAGTTTGCATGTTCTCCATGTGCTTGTGTGAGTTTCCTCCAGGTACTCTGGTTTCCTCCCAACTTCAAAGACATGCTGGAAGGTTAATTGGCCCTGTATCCATGTGAGATAGTGACTTTAAATTGTCAGCTCCTTGGGGGCAGGGACTGATGTAAATGTGCACTATGTAAAGTGCTACATAAGTGGTCGGTGATATATAAATACCTGTAATAAATAATTGTGTGCCATGCCTGACAATCAAAAAACTCACCACTGAAAGTTTTCATTAGATGTGTATTGGTGCTTGCTAAGCCAGACCTGTTTAACTGTACATAGGTACATTCTAATTTCCCCCCACAGTAAACTGAATAGGGCTTCGCTTGCTTAAGAACTCTCAGGCAAAAGCAGCAGTGTGGCTGCAGTTAGGCCATAACACTACATTTTAGCATAGTGTCACCTTTTAGCAAGAGGCAAAGTATATTAAGACTCATATTATCTAAACCATGATCCAACAACACACTTGGGGACTTTTGCCAAGCTAATTAGCAACACAAACAGATATAAGACCCCCCATTCACACTGAGCTACAGCGACATTGAGCTACGTAGCGCTTCTTTTGGCAGTCTATCAAAGCCTATTGGGGCTAAAGCGCATAATATCCACTGGAAAATTAGGTCATGTTCGAGCGACAAGCTACAGACGACATTGAGCTGTGACATGTGAACAGCTCCATTGAAATGCATTGGACGAGCTACATTGAGCAATTTTTGAGCGATATTTGAGCGATTTATGAGCAGAAATCGTGCTACCAATCACTCAGTGTGAATGGGGTCTAAAACAGGGTACCTCTTCCACGCTATCACTGCACTTGGAATCCTGAGCAGCCAATTGAGATTGAGAGAGATTTGTACAGGTCTGCGACACATTTAGTGATTTAAGATCAGGCAGATTTTCACAATTAAGAAGTGGTCAGGGGCCGGTTTTATTCTGTCCCAATGATTCTTTTTGAATCAATGGTTGATTCATTCATAAATGTATTTATAGATGTATAAATCTAGCTCAAATTCTTTCTCACTGCTCATTTTGGGGTCTAAAATAAAAAAAGATAGACTCACCTGATCCTGCCTGCAGTCCTTCTTTCAGTACATGTATCATAAGGGAAATATGTGGTTTGGCATTGTTGACCTTCTTCTGAAAATGCTAGTTGGCTGACTGTCATGCTTCTAGCCGTCTAAGTCACTGATCCAGAACAAGAATGCATCAAATGAAAATCAAAGAAAAGTCAAAACTCCTTCTGTCTATACTTGGCTATACTTGTCCAGGATCTTCAAGTGTTGGAGCCAAAGCATAGGCATGGCAGCCAGGCTACTAGCATTTTTAAAAGAAAAATTCAGCAATGCCAGCCTTTATATGTCCCACATAACAGGTGTAGTTTAGCCACTCAATGACCAACATGTCACACAAGCTTCATTTCCAGGCATTTTTTCAGTGCTATGATAGTTTGACTGACAATTACTCATGCCACTGTACCCAAATAAATGTTCTATAATTGACAAATGGAGCTTTCTGTTAGTGGAATTTAATAGCCACTGGGCTTTGTATTTTTTTTACTATGTAATGGAAAAGTTACCAAAAAATTAGAACAAAAAAAGTTTCCCTTACTTTCTGTCATAAAAACATATCAAGTATACAAGTATTTCTTCATAAACTGTAAAATAAAATGTATTCAGGCAATGGTACTGGATTGCACTGGTACTGACTGTACAAGCACTGGTATTAGATGGCACTGGTACTAGCTGTATAGGCACTGGTATTGGATGGAACTAGTAATGGCTGTACAGGCAATGGTACTGGATTGCACTGGTACTAACTGTACAAGCACTGGTATTAGATGGCACTGGTACTAGATGGCACTGGTACTAGCTGTATAGGCACTGGTATTGGATGGAACTAGTACTGGCTGTACAGGCAATGGTACTGGATTGCACTGGTACTGACTGTACAAGCACTGGTATTAGATGGCACTGGTACTAGCTGTATAGGCACTGGTATTGGATTGAACTAGTACTGGCTATACAGGTAATGGTACTGGATTGCACTGGTACTAACTGTACATGCACTGGTATTGAATGACACTGGTACTGGATGGCACTTGTACTAGCCGTAAAGGCACTGGTATTGGATGACACTAGTACTGGCTGTACATGCACTGATACTAGGTGGCACTGGTACTGGCTCAACAGGCACTGGTACTGATGACACTGGTAGTGGCTGTACAGGCACTGGTTCTGGTTGTCACTGACATGCACTGGCAGGCAATTAGTAAGTAGCTAAAGCTCTTACCTCCCACAACAGATTGGTGTGTAAGTGGACAGGGAGAGCTGGCTGTTAATCACAGCCATTGTTTACATTTTGCAGTGATTGGTCACAAAGCCACTTTCATTTGCTCTGTACTTTTTTTTGTGATCTGCACTGTCCAATGACAGTGCAACCTCAAATATTGTGCTGGTGAGTGCGCTCGGGGGAACGCATCAGCACAGAAGGGAGGTGCACCATTCAATTACAAAAATCAGATGGAGGGTGGTTAAGGGGCTTATAGGAACTAAGTCAACCAATATGATTTTTATTATAAGGGAATATATCTAGTGCTCATTCACACAATTGTTGCACTCTGCATTACTGCATCCCAATAATTCTGAACGCAGAACGGCTCTATTTTTTTTTTTACATAATGGCACCTCAACACACATCCTCATCTGTAGGGTGGTACAGTTTGCCGATGCTCTGCAACACACTGCACTATGCATAGTTCACTAATGTGCATTGCAGTAATGCACATGTTTTACCACAACGCTCCCTACAATGAAACTCAAGATCCTGAAGCATGATTTTACCTATGCGTACCTAACCTTCTCATAATTAGGGATGAGCTAGCCAATTCAATTGAGTCTGGGTTTTCAGCCAACTGGGCTGCTGTGCATCACAGATATTCATTGGTAATTAGTGATCCACACCAATGCATTTTATGCCATTTTGCTGTGCTTTTCTGACAATGATGGGCCTATAATCTAGAATCACCCCTAACCCAGGAAACAAGTTTCCCCTGTCTACAGCTGCCAATGAACACAGGTGAAATTACAGGCTGCCATTTCTGTGATGTATGGAGAAGGTTGGCAAGGGCAGCAGCTGCTGTTAGGGCCCTTTATACAGTTCAGTATGAATACAGTTTAGGAGAGTGGTAGGCAACATACTGCTCTTTGCGTCACTGTATATATAAAAGACTGTAGTCAAAATGACTATGGCATGCTACATGTGAGATTCACATTAGTCATCTCAGTGCCAGTGTTTTTACCACAAAGCTAGCAGAGCAGATTACATTTTTTTTTTACTTGGAAGCAAAGCTGGTACTTGAAATTATTGCCTTTTGTCACCCTAAATGAAAAACCAGTGCCATTAGATAATACCAAGACACACTGCCAGTGTTTTTCTGACCTGCCAACAAAAGAGACCCCCAGGCTGTCTATGCCTGCAATTGCTCTCACAGCTGACACTTTTTAAATTGTTGTATGTATTTTCACTTTAAGAAAAGAAACAGTGGTATTGCATAATAGCATGTGACCCTCATATTAGACCTTGGTGCCAGTGACTTTGCCAATCTGTGTTTTTTGTACATAGCCATTAAGGTAAAATTTGTTGATGTTGTTAATATTTCTGCTTTGATAAAAAAATCCAGCGTAATCCTGTAAACACTCATAGAAGCCAACAGCCAGAAAATGTGTTAGAAGGGGATACTGCCAGGCTGATACTTGTTAAATGGAACATGTTTTCCACTCAGTTAAAAAAGGCATTGGTATTCTATTGTAGAATCATACTAAGCCACCCTGCCAATTCAACTGCCACATTCCCAAAATGTCCACTTGGCCATTCTGCAATCTGTATTGTTACTACAAGACTAACTTTTGAGGCTGGATTCACATCTATGTGTGCATGGTAAGACATGTTAAAACCCACAATTTAATGTGCATTACCACAAAACTCTTTAATTCACAATATTTGTGCATTGCTTTCATTCTGATTTTGCTTTACATTTGTTTTGCTTAGTAAATGCTTTAAAAAAAGAGTGTGTAGAAAGAAACAATAGCATCTAAAGGTACAATAAAACTTGCAAACTGTGCTATGTGTAACTTTAAAGCAAGAAATATTTCAGCCAAGTAATTTTTTTAGAGTCTTAACAAAAACCCATGATTGTACTTCAAAATATGTTAATGTGTTCAAAACCCCACAAAAAGTAAGTATGATTTCAATACACAGTGTAAAATAGGTATCTCTCTAAGTGTGTCATCTGTCTCTAGCAAACTACCTGCCCCCAAGGAACATAAATACATAATGAAGTAATAGCTAAGCTCGCCTCCCATATATATCTATATACTACTTAGGCATATACTGTATGTATACATATATAATCTACCAGAAATATGCTGAATATACTTGCCTTCTAGGAATATGCATGCCCCCATGTTCCTCATATTCCAACACCCCCTAAGAACAGCAATCCAATACAAAACATACACTATATTGCCGAAAGTTTTGGGACACCTCTCCAAATCATTGGATTCAGGTGTTCCAATCGCCTCCATGGCCACAGGTGTAAAAATCAAGCACCTAGGCATGCAGACTGCTTCTACAAACACATGATGTGGTAGGCCACGTAAAATGACAGAGCGGGGTCAGGGCATGCTGAAGCGCACAGTGCGCAGAAGTCGCCAACTGTCTGCAGAGTCAATAGCTACAGACCTCTAAACTTTGTGTGGCCTTCAGATTGGCACAACAACAGTGCATAGAGAGCTTTATGGAATGTGTTCACATGGCCGAGCAACTGTAGCCAAGCCTTACATCACTAAGTGCAATGCAAAGTGTTGCTGCAGTGGTGTTGCTAGGAGAACAGTACTTGACTGACTGCATGGTGCCCAGTGTAAAGTTTGGTGGAGAGGGATTATGGGGTGGGGTTGTTTTTTTCAGGGGTTGGGCTTGGCCTCTTAGTTCCAGTGAAGGGAACGCTTAAGGCATCAGCATACCAAGGACAATGTCATGCTCCCAACTTTGTGGGAACTGTTTGGGGATGGCCCCTTCCTGTTCCAACATGGCTGCGCACCAGTGCACAAAGCAAGGTCCATAAAGACATGGATGAGCGCGTTTGGGGTGGAGGAGCTTGACTGGCCTGCACAGAGTCCTGACCTCAACCCGATAGAAGACCTTTGGGATGAATTAGAGCGGAGACTGCGAGCCAGGCCTTCTCATCCAACATCAGTACCTGACCTCACAAATACGCTTCTGGAAGAATGGTCAAATATTCCCATAGACACACTCCTAAGCCTTGTGGATGCCTTCCCAGAAGAGTTGAAGCTGTTATAGCTGCAAAGGGTGGGCCAACTCAATATTGAACCCTATGGACTAAGACTAAGATGCCATTAAAGTTCATGTGCGTGTAAAGGCAGGCGCCCCAATACTTTTGGCAATATAGTGTTTTTACTTCAGAAGCAGGCTAAAGATACAGCAGGATGGTGGCTGGATCTTTTAGAAAGAAAACAGCCTATTAAAAAGTAAGTAGGTAATAGGGAGGGATACTTTCCAAGAGGAACTGTGATGCTTGAAGAATATATTTGATGAAGTGCTTAGAAATGCCTCCTGTTTTTATGGCTGCAGGATCTGCAAAACCCCACATCCCCATGCTGAGCTGCTAGATTTTAGTACACATTTGTGAAAGCTACGGGAAGAGAAAATTACATTTTGCAACACCTTTGGAAATTTCATTACGCTCGGTCTCATGGCTTTTATGTTGTACCCAGCTTCAGAATGGGCTGGACTTTAGGAGACCGAGGATCTAGAGATTGTCCAGCCAGTTTTCAAAGAAATTTGATGTCCTGTTTTTAGTGTAATTGATATAAGTACAAGATGCACCAACATGTAAACAAATGGAAGTTCCTAGTTTACAAACTAAAAATTGTATCCAACTTTAAAAAGCAGATGAATAAGGAAAAAAAACAGCCTCTGCTCACGTTGAAAGGTTTTATAAGTTTATTTAGAAGAGATGTTTTACAGAGTAAAAGTAAAGTTTAGAAAGCATAGAGGCTAATTTTTATGGAGGCCCTCAGACATGGTGCACCAACAACCTAATGTCTTTGTCAAAGTGGGATGCTTTTAAGCTCCGGTCCTTGACATTTGCCATGTAGATCCTCCAAAACATAAACATTTTACATATTAACTCATTCTCGTAAAGCTGAACCGCAGCCAAAAAATATTTTTGGACATTTGCACTGTAAAAATAAATTCGCACTAACCAAGTGTGTGCCATTTGTGTTTTCTGCTGCATTTGGAAAACATATTTACTTTTATTTAGTCTTTACACTGCAGTAAGCGCTGAATGTCCAGTTCTGACACTTACAATTTTGGTTGTAGTATGCTGATCATAGACGGTCACTTAGTCTACACCTCATTCATTCAGAAAATATCTTGCATTCTTTTTATGTCTCTTAGTCAAAACAACTAAGGCATGCATATCTGCTTCACAGGAATACAGTAAGAAAGCTTAGTGTATTTTGGGGAGGGCTAGGGCTACGGGAAAGGGGACAACTTCCTTCATAAGCCTCACTACGTCCTTCTATCACTTGTTCATTCACACAGCTGTGGCTTAGTGTTCTCAGTCATCTTGTAAGGACTCTTCTAAAAACTAGAGTGTTCCTAGTCCAATTTTAGAGTTGCTGCTAGGTTGTAGTCAGCCTGAACTCTATGGTTCACTTTATTGTTTATTTTTGCCTGTTTTCAGGGAGTATCCTTGGCAGATAGCGCAAGAAGAAACAATACTGTTGAGTTAGAAATACTTATTTTTTTTCTCTGGCAAATCACTAGGAGTTTTAATACAAGTCATACTAGCTGGGGAAAGGATGACCTTGGAGAACTCTTATAATATACTCTTTAAACTTTTCAAAGTGACTGGCACCCAATTTCCTTTTTGCATCGCAACAAGCCAAGGATTCGAACACTGAGAGTTGAAATACAAGTTTGCTGAGTCTAGAAGGGGACCTCATCCACCACTGGTGCATCAATAGACACATTTTTGGAGTCCACTGACAAAAGTAGCCCGGTAGTCCCATGAAACTATGTAAAGCCTTCTGATTTTTAGGTAATGGGGCTCTATGGATGACAGAGATTCTTTCAGCTGGCAGGAGCTTTTGATCCTTCAGAACTGCAGTGGCCCTGGAAAGCAAAGTTGCAAAACTGAAGAAAAGATCTTGCATCCAGCTTCATAGAGAAACTGTAGCAGATCCCTAGTGGTGGCAATACAAATTGTTTCTGAGTCAGGCACTAGCAACAAATTATCAATGTACTGCAAAAGGATACATCTTCTGGTGCTGGGCTTCTCTGTAGGACATTTACCAGTGCCTGGGATAATTCAGATGGGAAACGTATTCGCTCTTGGAGCAATCAAGTCCAGATAAGCTGTCTGCCTTAAAAGGGAAAGAGATGATAACTACTAGGGGACCAACAAGAAAGTATTAGCCAGATTGATTACTGTAAAAACCTTTTTCTGGAATCCTGGAAAGCAATGTATGGGGAATGGGCACTACTGCACACTGCATCACCTGATTTCACTCCCTTGAAATCCTGCACTAACCTGTATACATTTTCCCAGGCTTTTTACTGGTAGGATAGGTGTGTTCACATTTGACTGACAGTGTATAAGTAGTTCCTTGGTCAGATATGCTTGTATCATATGTTCAATTCCCACCTTCTATTGTCTAGAGGGTGGATATTGTGGCACCTTAAGTGGCTGGAGTCCATATTTGAGTGTCACCTTTGGTTAGGGGCAGTTCTTTAATAACCCCATGTCAGTAATACCTGTGGACCAAAGTTTGGTTGGTGGATCTTTTGGGACTTTGAGCACTCATTGATATGACAAATAAAGAGGCATCTAACTTATTCCATTGCATGTTTCTGGAGAACCTCTAATTGCATACCCACTGGTGTACAGATAAAGTGACAATTTAATCTGTAGAGGAGCTCTCAACGAATTGCAAAGACCTGTGTCGCTTAAAATTTTTTTGCTTGAGTGCTTAAAGGGCCAATTTGTACTAGCAGCATTTATGTCTCTAAAAGTAAGGTGACCTCTCCATCCAGACCTACCCCAGGGGATTGGAAATCTAATATTGGGAGTCCAGAGGCCAGGTCAGTCTGTAGTATAGTAATGCTGTGCCCATATCTATCAGACAATGGAAAGGTAACTCATCTACATGAATCTCAAAAGATAGTTCATCACTATTTTGTCCAGAGAGAGAAAGCACAGTTTTGGACTATGCTACAAATTAGTTTCCTTTAGAGTCAGTCCTGCCCCCTTCTGTTGTCCATTTTATTTGAGAGAACTTCAATTGCTGCAATTGTAGCAAATATGTTTCTTGAGTTGTCCCCACCAACTGGGACTGCGGTGGGGCAGACAAATTTTAAGTGTTTTGCAAAGCCAAAAGGGGTCTCTTTTATAATATCTATTGATTCTTTGGCTGTCCATGCAACCCCACTGGCTTTGTGGTACTTTGGATTCCTCAATTGTAAATATATAGTGTAAGTATACCAAATAAAAAAAATGCCTTTGCAATAAAGTTGTATTTAACATATATATAATTCGCTATACTTTATAGGTAGAAGTATCCAATTATGACATCTTGCAAAACCACAATACAGTAAGAGTATATGCTACACTGTTAAATAAAAAACATGCATGCACATAGGTAAAATTGCACCACTTAGTCACTTCTGGTTCCACCAGACTACCAAGACTCACCAAGCATGGCTGAACCATTTGACAGCCAATTTGCAATAGGTCAAGGCTGCACAAGAGTGGGACATTACCAAAACCCAGCTGTAGGCCATGTTAATGATTGTCCCGAGACAGTGTTAAGGATTGATCTAACCTCAGAGAACCAGGCAGATCAGGAGGAGCAGAGAGACTCATAAGAAAATGCTTACTTGTGGCTGCTGTCAGTCAACTGATAAAAAAACCAACCACGTCTACTAACTGAAAAGTTTTGCAATCTTATTTAGAAGAAAAGTTGCAAAGTAAAAGTATAGATTAGAAAGTGGAGAGATTAATGTGCACAGAGGTCCTTAGACAAGGTAGGTATACCAAGCACCAAACATCTTTGTCAAAACGGGAGGTTTGTAAGCTCCATTGTTGGACAGATGCATGAAGGGTCTTCAAAACATAAACATTTTACATAGTAACTCAATCACTTAAGAATTTGCATAGCACATTCATTTCTGTTATTTTTTTAAACACCTTTTCAGCTTTACCAGGACCCCGATGCTTCAAAACTTCACCGAGAATGTGGAAACTAACAGGGTAATTCACAAAATGGTGAAGAGTTTGGAGAAGGCAAGAGAAGTGAACAATCCAGGATAAAATAGCTAATTTGGAAACATTCTACAATTCAGCTCATTTTCTAATTTTCCCGTCCAGCTATTTTGTCCTAGATTGTTCACTTCTCTTGTCTTCTCCAAACTCTTCACCCTTTTGTGAAAAATCCTGTAACTATAATTCTACATTGCACAATAAGACATTCCACAGACCAGAATAACAATTAAACAGTTAAATTAACATCTTTTTGCAAAGTTATTCTAGCAAGTGACCCCTTTTTTTACAAAATAAAAAACATGACAAGCATTTTAATCTTACCCAATCTATTCAAAATGTAAAAAAAAAACAATTTTGGCTGGAGTTCGGTTTTTTTGTTTTGTTTCCTGTAGTGTATTGGAGAAGAGCTATGCTTTGATGGTTGGTTGGTTAATTAATTGGTTAATTAACTGTCGATTATATATACTGTGTGTGTATATATATATATATATATACAATTTTTTTTAGTTATATGTTCTTATCAGACTATAAGTATATTTGTTAATTGAGCCTCTTATGCTGATGAAAACTATATTGGTATACACATATTTATCTCTGCTTTTCCCTTTCTAATGAGGACTGAGAATCTAAAATGATTTTGGCCAGGACTTATATTTTTTGTATGCATAGATATCTGTATAGTCACGACTGTCTTAGAAACTCCAGAGGCAGGATCTCAGAGTTTCCAGTCACACCCCCTTTTCATTGTGTCTATTAGGTCTCATCTTCAATGTGGGCTTCCTAGTTTATTTCATATTATGCAGAATATAGAAGGAAAGTGACTTCACAATGGGGCAATTGTGAAGCATTACTAGCCACTGGGTAGTTTACCCCTCCAGGTTCCACCCATGGCAGGGATATCAGTTTGGCTACACTTGCCCTTTAATTCCTGAATGATTATTAATAATTTCTTATTTCCATCTGTTTTACTTGCATCTTAAATTTTTGGACTAAACTGGTACTTCCTAAGTAATCTCATTACATATGAAGCATTTTAATTTTGAGATATCCTAGATGTTTTCATAAAATCGTGTAAACTGCACAATTTGCATTCTGCATATAATAAAGCCCCTGAAAAGGGACTATGCTAATACAGTCAATCTTCCAGAAAGCAGCAGGAGTTACATTTTCACTTTCTTTTAACTACAAATTCATTTAACTGCTTTTTCAAAGAGTACAGTAATGCTGGCTCTTAAATGAATGACATCCCCATAAGGGGCTTGAGCAAAAGGCAATCACTTGGTAAGTCACCACATATGGAGGCGCAATTACTGAAGAGAGACTTCTATTTTAAGGTGAGACAATCTGTCTTGGGAACAAACTCCTGGGAAGTGCAAGTGAGGCTTTGGCCACAAACTACTAACTTTTGTGTAATTCTTGTCCTAATTATGAGCAGGAAAAAAATGAGAACTTTGAAGGTGTTATGTAGAATAATTTGTACAAAAGTAAGTTATGCAGCCATATCCTTCTAACTGCAAAACAAAACGTTTGTACTAGTTTGCATATAATTATACTTAAGTAATGAAATATAACCAGTGCATACAGTATTTATAGTGGTAAATTTAATTGTAAGCTCTAAGGATTATTAGACTCAAATGATTTATTTCTACTTAAGTTCTATATTGGTAATATTGTATTTGATGCAATTCTTGTTGTATATACATTTCTTGTAGAGTGCTGCCCATTAAGTTGCTTCTATATGAATAACAAATTATAATGAATGATAATATAGAAGTAATCATGCTGGATGTATGTAGATGAACAGTAGATAATATAGAAGTTCATACTTGATCATGGGGATGCACCTATGTTTAAGTATGTGTTTCCAGAAGCCATATGTTTGTATCTCCCTCTTCTTTGCCGGATTCTTGTGTTAATGGCTACCTGTACCTGCTAGCACCTCAGCCAATAACATTAGCTATCTGTCCATATCCTGTTCTTGCTATTGGCCTGCTTATTATCTTGCAGTCTGGCATCTCTGACTTGTCCGTAGCCTATTCTATTCTGTATGTTTCTAGAATTATGTTCATTGTAGTATCTGTATTATTTTTAGTTAATTAT